>NC_056745.1:942460415-942725415 GCF_019279795.1 Protopterus annectens
AGTTGTGTGATCAGATTGTTTGTGCAGATATGGTGGGGGAAGACAGAGATGTGTATTAAAAACTATGATAACCTTGTTGTATGAAGTGTTCAGACCTGTTTCCCTCTTTATGTCTTTCAGGCAAGATATCCCATGAGAGGCTTCCCGGTTATACAGTGGATGAGAATGCGGTCATCATCACACACCTGGTGCAGCACTACCAGGTGTTGTTTGGCCGAACATCCCATGAGTAGTAGGTGTGGACCGCCCTGTGGAACGATCTTGTCCACAGGGTAAATGATGTCAGCCTGTACAACCGCAGTTATGAGCATGTCTGGCATCACTGCACAGACCTACTTTGCAATGCCCGTCAGCATGCTGCTGCAGTCAGGGGGGGTCAGCTCACAACAGGGAGGGGGTCATGCCATCCAGCCCCCCCTGACATATGTTGAGGAGCTCCTTGCCAGCCTCGGGACACCTGCCCTCTCGCACACACAACACCTGGTGGAGAGCATAGTGGAGATGGGTGCTACTCACACAATGGAAGAGAAATGTGCAGGTATGGCCACAGGGCACAGCAGTAAACCACTGTTGTGTATCCATCCACATCTGTACAGTTAGATTATGCATATGTGAGATGACATACATATAGTCTGTTGCTGCATAGTAGTAATAAACAGATGTGCATAATCTGTAGTATTGTGGGCTTGTACTGTTGATGTACTGTAATGCTGCACCCACCTTGTACCAATGCCACAGCTGTGGCTATTGACATCACATCTCTCACACACTTATGTAGGTCTGTCTGGTATACCTCCATATGGTGTTTGTAGAGGTTTGCCAATACACCGGTCATGTTATGGCTATGGTATATTCCATGCGCACATTTAACACACCTACCCATAATGCATGCCATACATGTTCACATATTGTTGCTGTTAACTGCACTGCATCACAGTGGTCACCATGATGGTGTATCTGAAGAGTATGTCAGACTCCTGAAATATAACCAACATCTTGTCATTGCAAAATGTGTGCACAGAGATGAACATAATGGTGGGACAAATGGCCTACAGTAGGGACATGTGTGAAACATCACCCTTATACAGTGCTACAACAGTGTATATACCAGTATTACAATGCTAACTGTTACAGATCTACACTACGTCATATTACAATACTGCAGTTCACAACCCTTACAATCTGCAATGTGGTCCTAACATGAGCAATGAGTGTGTATTATGAAATCGTATGGTTAGGACAGTAAACATGTGGAATACATACCTTCACAAATGCTGGAAGCATATGTGTGCACACACTCCAGATAAAATATAGTGGAAACAGCTGTTGAGGTACTAACAACATGCATTTGTCATGGAAATGCACCTTCCAGCAAGTACACATCCCCAATGTCACACCAAGAAATGGTCTGCTGTCCAAGACGTTTAGCCATCAAATGTGCCTACTTACCTGCAACAGAGGCAGCTGTGGCTTGCACACATCTTACATGCCATGGCATGGGCTCCATACCTAACAGGTAGCACACTGGAGTTGGACATGTAGCCATACCTCACCATTGCATATACCATGGCAAACAGTGCAGACAGTCATGTATGTGGTGAGGATGTATGGGACAGGAATAATGTAGTCAATAAACAGATGGCCATCCAAGACAGATGATGTCACATGTAGCAAACTGGTCATACAGGCTGCCTAGTAACATGTCACAACACTGAGGGGGTTGCAGGAATGTCTAGCAAGTACTAGCTGTGCAGTACCCATGTTAGCAATTGCCTGGAATCTGCAAGCATGTGGCCCATGGGTTAGGGTAATCAGATGTGACAATTGTACCACAGGAAACATCAGCCAGGCCTCCCTACAGGTAGCATATGCATAACAGAAGAGGTCCCCAAAAGGCATGTGTTGCAATGTGTACTGGTGTACCATGACCACAGTGGAAACCTACAGACAGTATCATGTAAGATACACGTGCTGCACAACCAACACCTAACCCCACCTCGGGGATGGGGGTGGGGGGTTATTTTGTCTGTAAGTGCAATCTGGTGGAGTGGAGGGGGGTTGATGCATGTAGGATGTGTGTGTGTGTGTGTGTGTGTGTGTGTGTGTGTGTGTGTGTGTGTGTGTGTGTGTGTGTGTGTGTGTGTGTCCATGTATGCACATGTGTGATTGTGGAGTTGTTCATACATCTCAACTTCCCTTTGGAATTGTGCAAGACATGGGCATGGACTGACACATGATACACCAGAAATACTTGTGTGATATGCAATCTCAGGACAGTTGATAGTATAATAAGATCTGTAGCATGGAACATGCACTGGGAGGGAAACTAGGCACCAGGTATATTATTAAAATTGTAGTTAGCAGAAAGGTGAAAGAATACCCACATATGCAGCACTACAGATGCATTGGGGAATTACTAGACAACACCAGTGAATGTTTCCAAATATTACTGTTGTCCACATAATAAGTTAATTGAGCAACAGATCTTGCATCTACTGAGCAATAGTTATGTATGGCACTCCAGTGCATGACATTATTGAGTGACTGTAGTAGTCCCTAACATATGGGGGCCATGCTCACGATGTCTTGACATATGCATGGTGAACACTGGATGACAGCAGTGAGTCCTTATAAAACCTACTCTGATCAAGTCAAAGAGGTAATGGAATAACAGGTCATGTTTTGAGATCACTTGTCTAGGCAATTAGAAGAATGATACGTTAATGCTTGGTATTAATGAGTGTAAGTTTCCAAGTGTGATGCAGGATGGGGAACTTAAGTGAATAAACTTGGAACAGTCTGTAAAGTCAGGGACAGGTAGGTATCATGGTGGAATGTCAGTGTGTGTGTGTGTGTGTGCGTGTGTGTGTGTGTGTGTGCGTGTGTGTGTGTGTGTGTGTGTGTGTGTGTGTGTGTGTGCGTGTGTGTGCGTGTGTGTGCATGTGTGTGTGCATGAGTGTGTGTGTATATGTGTGTACTGCTAAGCAGTGATGTACAGGTCTTAAAGTGCGTTTCTTGTTTTCCCCTCACAGGTGGTGAGGTGGGTTAGGGTCCCTCCTGCATGCATTCTGATGTTGTTGTCCTTACAGACACTGAAAATGATGATAGGTGAGTTGAGGCACAGGCGAGGTTGTCAGAGGCAGAAACTGTGCCATCGTTTGACATCCCCGTTATCCACCCCATCCCCACACACAGTCACAGTGCCTATAGATACTCCATCATCGGTGGCCATAGCAGAGAAACAGTTGGTAGTTGGTGGCAGTACACAAGACAGTGTGGTATGTATGGCTGCTAACCCTGGGCACAGCAGCCATAGCCGGATGTCCAGCAGGGTAACTCATAGGCAGATGTACAGGGGTGCTCGTGGGAGAGCAGCTGGTCATAGTACCCCTGGCAGAAGTGCCACATCTGGTACCACCAGACACATGTTTCAGGCTGTCATTGAGGTGCAGGCATGTATGAAACGGCACACCAGACAGAGTCTGAGGCTGCAGAGGGCTACTTTTGCAGCTGTAAGTGACAACATCCATAATCTTGCAGGTGCCCTCTGTTATTATCCAGAGGTCATAGATAGGTGGTGGGGTGTGATGGTGGGCCTTCTCAAAAGTGGATTGTCCGTGCTAGAACATGTGGTTGGAGTGGTGCAACGGCTACTTGGACGTAGGCCAGCAACACAAACATCTGGTGATGCGATGGCCACGTGGACATGCAAGGACACCAAGCCCCTCCCGTAGTGGCAGTACCAGCCCCAGCAGTGCAGGGGAGGCGCTGTCCACACCACATCACAGCAGGCCATGCGCACGTGGCCCTGGCCCATCCCAGGAGGGACCTGGTTCCAGAGGACATATGTCATCATCAGGGTAGAGTAGCATATCGAGGCTTATACCTGGACATACCCGTGGAACCCCTGGCAGGCACAGTTCTTGTGTCTATGGCCGGATGTGGTGAACTGCACACTCAGCCAGGTATGGTCTACAGCTATCCAACAAACACCTGTATAGGGCAGCTACATGGCAGAACTGTGTGCATGCATACTCACCCACAATGCAAACACACCTAGCACACCCCCATACCTATACACACACCACATCACCATGGCCATATCAGTAATTAAAACCCATCACTCACACACATGGTGTCAAACATATGGCCCACCCTAGGTCTCTGGCAAACCAACAACACACCCTGTGCATATGATGATACCTGTGCCACATCCCTGTCATCCAAAACATTGATGCAGGGACAGGCTAACATGGTTCTGATGAACACAGTGACTGTACTACTGTGTACCAATGTACTGCTGTGTAACATGTTGTCAGCAGTAATGCTTAATGCTTACATGTCAGGTAGTGTAGCTGTCCAGCCATGATTCATTATAGGTGTTAGTAACACTGAGTGATTGTGGTCTCCATAATGTTATCCATTTGTGTTGTAGGTGTCCATGTGTCAGCAGGAGGATGGTCTGCTGTTAAATCTCACAAGGGGTATGGCACTGTGGTGACACCTTGGCTGTGCCATGTCCTGGGTACAGGTGAACACATGTCACAGGTCTGTATAACAGTTACTGCCTATGCCACATGGCCAATAGGTCTGGGGTGGTGTATACAGGTGAGTGCATTGTGGCTGCTGTTAGCAGCCCTTCTACAGTGGACAGTGGTAGTTGTACTGGGTGGTACATACCACATGTTTGTGTATAACACACACAGAGGCTTAGGTGTTGATGCACTACACAGAGAATACTGTACACATGCATGTATGTACCTGTGCAAGGAACCCATTGAAGCCTATGTAATTCCACCAAGCAAGACTATGCAGAACAACACATTGTGGAATAAGCAGTCTGCTAGTTTAATGGCATTGACGATGGTACCGGCAGGGTATATGTCCCCTTCCCCAATGCAGTGCAATCCTCAACACGGTAAACATATGTGTGCTGGTGTGTGTGGCACATCCCTACACTTTGCAAGGTGAGAGGTTCTGTAGAACCACAGATAGTGTGATAGACAAATACATAACCTGTTAACATGAACTGTACAGTATTACGACCAGCTACAGGGGGGGATACACTCAACAGTTACCACAATGATGTCTGTGTCCACAACAGCCACACCCAGCTATATATACCAACCCCAGTACTGGTGCACACCTATACAGTGGGGAAGAGGCCATTTACACAAATAGCAGTAGTTGTGATGGAATGTATGTCCACAGGATGATACCTGTGACATGTAAGCATATGCCATGCAGTTCTTGGACAGATGACCCCCTGGGACATGTATATTCTGCAACCTGGAGTAGATCCCTCTACATACACACCCACTCTTACTTGGCAACACTGGGACTAGACCCCTACCTAGGTATGTAGTGCTACTGATGTGTGTGGCTTTAATTGTACACACCACTCAGCTTTTAGGATGAGGTGTGTTTCAGGTTTCATGTTACATGCAGAACATCCCCAGATGTACAGTATGGTAATGGGGGACGTAATGGTTGTATATGGACAGTACATAGTGTGACATACCATCATATACACATTGACAAACACATAACAGTCAGACACACATCTGAGAGACCTGGGCCTATCAGTGCTAACTACCTTGTCAGTCTGTCCAATGTGTTACAGGTATGTTGCACACAGCACATGCATAACTGGGCTGGATAGTGTTATCAGTTACCTGTATGGTTGATGGTGACAGTTGTCACCATGCAGTGGTACATTGGACATGTACCGGGGGTGCCATGGTGTAATGACAGTATACCCATCGCCCACACCCCACTGTGGATATTGTATGTACTGGAACCCATGATGACAGTCTGACATACTCACCATCACACATTGACCAGGACTGCAATACAACCCCTTGTCCATCCCAAGAGTGCTACTACAGGAATATGCATCTAATGCACACGCCACAGGCATAGTATGGTGATGCATTGTCATGCCTCTCCTATGGGCAGCAACATCACTATCCCTAATACTGTGTGGCAATGCATATTGTGTTAAGAGTATGTGGCCTCGGAATGTTGTACCCTACATATATACAACATGCACACATACTCACACTTGCCAGAACTCAGTGGGTATCCCATGCCTATTAGCCCATCTGTACAACAGTGTTGTGCTGATACTGCAAGGCCAAGGTAGCCCTTAGGGAGAGGAGCCTAACAAGGTACATGAAATGTCTGGTACGGCAGCAGCCACATCTAACTATGGCAATGGGTGGTTTGGTGGGTGTGAAGGGATTCAGGGTATTCCCAGCTACAGGTCTACTAACACACAGACACTGATATTCTCAGTAATGCACACATACACATTTGTCAGTACTGGGGTGCATCGGTGCAGGTGTTCATAGGTGTGTACCTGGCTATTGTCCAAGTAGAGATGGGAAGTGTAGAGGATGTGTGTACAGTGGTATCATGCCACCTGCCATGTGCCAGCAGGCCATCTATCTACAGACACCACTGTGGTGACCCTCAGGGTGAGAGTGACATGTATCAGCCAATCCTCTGGGTGCCCCCTGCAGAGGGCCAGCGAGGTGCTCCAGTTGACATGCATGCAACATGTATTACATAACATGGTTAGTGTCTGTCTTGGAGACCTGTATCCAAGCATGTTCTGTTGACTGTGGTAGTGTAGGTGAGGTATCCATGGCATGTGATGCATACAGGGTGTTGAGTCCTATCTGTGCCATTTATAACACAGCTGGACAGACATGTCAGTGTCAGTCAAGCCTAGATTGGCTGTACATATCCAAGATGGATACCTGACATCTGCACATCTGTACAGGGACTGACAGACATCAGCTCACCAACTAGCTATGCAGTAGGATGACTGTGTTGACAGATAGATGTCTGATTCCAATAGGTATGCCATTACTACATGATGGCAGCCCTCACTGACATGTGCTATACAGACAGTAGTCTACAGTTATTTGTCCACATGTCAGATCATTATCCAGTAGGAAATATATAATGTGACACAGCTCACACACCAGGAACACAACAGTGAGGACTCAGAGTCCATCTATGCATGCAGGGGTGTTTGTTTCCAGTACTACAATTAGCAATCTACTCTTGCTTGGGAAAGGACTATCAACAGTCGTAACATAATGGTACACTACATGCCAGTGTGACTGCATATAACCTGGGATACTACCCTTGTATGTAACACATTCACATGGATAAGAGTCTTGTACAAGCCATATATACTCAAGTGTCCCAGACAGGAGACTCACACCCCTTGCTACTGTAATGACAGCACATAGACGCATGTTATGTACATGGCATTACATACACTTATTACAGATGTCATTACCCTGCTATGTTATCAGACTGGGATGTGAGCACTGGTTACCAGGGCTGAACCATGTTTAGCAGGTGTCAGCATTGCTGCAATATAACAGCTAAGCACATTTCCGCACTGGTAAGTGAGGCCTACATGGTGCAACTGCCTATATGTTTAACCGTATGTTAGCAGCACTTAGCTTCATGCAAACCCATGCAGACACACTTAAAGCTGCTCGAAACTGCCTTAACCACTCTGTAGCCAACAGTCTTTGTTCTGTCCAGCAACAAAATAAATAACCCTTGCAGGTCTTGAAGCCAGGACCCTGCACACTATAGTCACATCAGTTAACCACTACACCATGACAGCAGTGAAGACAGTTGTTGTTTTTCCAATATATCTGTCAGTACACATATTGAATAGTATTGAACAACTGCTGTGACTTTTACAATTGTGTAGTACTTGTTAGTGATATTACTGTTGCATTGCATATGTCCCCCACACCCCCCTAACTATTTATTCTAACTCCAGGGTCGCGCTACAGTGGGGAAAGGGCATAATGCTTTGAATTTCATGTGTCGATGTTATGAGTTTCGATCAAATGAGTTTTCGGTGTTTTGAGCTTTAGGTGTTTTGGTGTCGGTGAAATGGCTGTCGATCATATGAGCTGTCAATCATATGAAGTAGACCTATGTATATATATATATATATATATATATATATATATATATATATATATATATATATATATATATATATATATATATATATACATATATATATCCATATATGTATGTAGATATAGATATATATATATTTATATATATATATATATATATATATATATATATATATATATATATATATATATATATATATACACATATATGTTTACCATATGTCCAGAACATGGAGTGGAATCATACCTCAGCATCAATAGTCTCAAACTCTTAGTGCAAGGAGATGTCATGTATGTATTGCAAGTATATATGTAGACTGTTGCTACTGTAACAGGGGTTGTCTTAACAGACATGTTGTGTGTGGGAGGTCACATCTGCTATTGACATGTACGCCATCAGTTACTGACAGACATCCTAAGGTCATCATAGTACAGCACCACTGATATCACAGTAATAATCTTGTGGACTACAGCAGAGATATGACCAATAAATGTGACTCGTCTGGCACACTCTGGTCAGTCCAGAGGTATACACAGATCCCCTTAGTGCAAGACATGTGGACCAAGCCTGACAATGTGGATGTTAACAGCCATGTACATGGGTATATCACATAAATACTGGACTACATATGCCCAAACAGTTTATGCATTCACGCACTCCTGTCTGTCCTGATGCATAATAACTGGGTGCAGAGGTCACATGGCCACATACTACCCACTAGTTAGTGACATACATCTGTACAGCATCCCACTGCTTTGTCAGAAATACACAACAGTTATGGTGGCTTGGCAGCAGTACATCTGGCATATATCTGGACATAACATCACACTGGGTAATTACACTAAGCTGCTAGGCATGTAACAAAGCACTGTGCAAACTACAGGCAGACTGCCAAAACACTGGCCTACATTTCTTATGGGGTAATACACATGTACCTGCAAATATAGCAGGCTCTACAGGCATGTCACAGCACAGAGTAACAGACACCTGTGTGAAAGTGCATACCCACAACCAATGTGAACACAGCCACAGCCACATATGGTAAGCAAGCTTAATATTACACTATATGGACTGTCTGATCAACACCATCCTCATATGTGCCACTCACACACTAACCCTACATATACTGGGCCATGACACAGTGTGGTCCGATGCCTGTCTGTGGTATGGGACATGTGTGTGTTTGGCCCTACAAACATGTGAGCCGATAGGGTACCATTCACTGGAGCAACATGTAACATCAGATGGAACAGGACCAAGAACAATGACACCTATCACAGTCTGTACACAGGCCAAAGTATGTATTCACAATACACATACTGTCGACAATCACCATAAGTACATAGACCTCACTACTGTACACAGAACCACAGAATGCCCAGGTTATGTCCTCAAATATAACACCTATTATACATAACATGTCTAGAAGTCTGATATCTGACTGGCTTGCTATCAGGTATGATGTCGATAAATAATGGTGTACAGAACATATGCACCTCTTGCTGCATGACATATGTACAAAGGTTGACAGAGTTGTGGCTGGAGGCACACACACTGGGCCAATATTGGCATGTTGCTGTGATAACCTCATACATTTACTGTTGTAACAGGGTTTGTTGTGACATATGTCCTATGAGGGATATGAAGTCAGTAACTCTCATGGCTGTCACCATGTACTGACTGCAATCCTCAGACAATGCTTCTGCAGTTCTAAGATAGGTGATCTGTGAGTAACACAAGAAACATAATACTCCAAATACTGGCCAGCCTGCAGATAACCCTACATGCGGGAGTTTCCTCAGACACATAACACTGTCATGACAGGTATTAAATCATGTAGACCAGCCATATCTACAGAAACCCTGGTAAACCAACATTACTCCAAATGCAGAAGAGCAACACTTACATTCTGTAGTCATGTCTGGAACATCCCCCTCCTGTTTGTTAGCCTGTCTCCACAGTGTATGTTGTTAGAGGTATATCCCACTACCATCTGTGATGCTGTTTGACAAACACTGACATGAAGTCCTGCTCACAGTGAATGAAAAGGGCCAACACCCACATGATGTTCCTAGTTATAGGAGTGTGTTTCCATGCAATTGGCTTTGGGAATGTTACCACAGCTGTTCCACATGCAATCAGCTAGTGGGGGACTGCAATTCATGCAGAGGCCATCAGCTGACCATGAGCATCACTTACAAAACACAAGCTGCTGCCTAATCAAAGCAGGTGTACTTCTCCACATCCACCAGAGAGGGAGTGAGAGAGATAGACAGAGACAAAGTAAGACAGGGAGAGGGTGGGAGAGTAAAACCTAAGCATGTTTGTGTCACACACTTACCAGTACGGGTTTCAACCCCCTGCCTGACTATGTATTGCTATCACATGTCTATGCAGTTATTGCATGCACCACAGAGCTTACATGTTGGGGAGCTGTCCAAAGGTATATTTAATGGTGAGTGACATCAGCAACAGTGATACAGGAGTGATAAGGTAGGTGTAGTATATGTACCTGTCCACATGAACAGGTGTCAAGGTCGACACAGCCACAGTCTCTCAGGGACTCACACACATTATCACAGTTGGCAGGGTAAGGATTAGACTTTCTAACTAGCTATTTTGCTACAATACAGTAATATGCAGGTATCACATGCACCACAGGGGTTATCAGGATGATATATGGGCAAAGGGTATGTCAAGGTGTCTGACATCAGAAGGCAAGCTTCAGTAGGTCAATGGGTGGTGTAGTGAGTGTGAATGGTGTCCAAATCCTTATACTCCACACACACAGACACAGGTTTGCCAGTACTGACATGCATGGGTGTATTGCTTCACAGGTGTGTAATGGTTGACTGTGCCAGAAGGCTGTATAAGGCTAGGTAAATGGTATACCTTGGCATCAGGCCACATGACAATGGTCTGCAGTGTGGCTCAGGGATGTAGTGTCTGGATTGGCCCACACAGGTGGGTATTGTATTCACCATCCAGTCATCTGGGTTACTATTGTGGGTGGCCAGTGCTGTGCAATGCTTGCCATGTATGTGTTCTATATTCCATGACATGGACAGTGTCTGGGATGTGCACATGTCTCCCATGCCTGTTCTGTGACGTGGAAGTGTACCTGTGGTGTCTGGGACATGTTGTGTAGGCTGATTGTTATCATCACATGTGCTATTCCTGACCTCATGTGGTGAGAACTGGCAATGGACACCAGGTTGACTCTGTATCTACAATGACAGCATGATACAGGTATTCCCTGGTGTCAGTGGCATCTGTCCATACAGGGCATGTGTATAAGGCATGGTATGTCCTTCGTGGTTTAAATTTGCTGGCCCTACAGTTGTTGCAGGCGTCCAGTGGGGAACATAGTGAAGGAGCACTGTATGCAATGACTTGCCTATTGTAAGGATGGGACAGGGTGTCATGTCCTCTGTAGTCCACTGCAATCACACCATGGTTACTATCTGTGGCAATATGCAGGGAACTACCAACATAGTGGTAGTTGCCTAGCTGAGTGTGTTGGTGTATTAGACATGGATGGAGAGTGTTCTCTGGGTAATACAAGGGTTGCCTATATTGTTCACCAAGCGATGATATCATATGTAGGGGTATGGATTGTCTACCCCAGCCTCTCTGCTGTTTGAAATCTGTTATCCTTGTAAGATGGACATTGTGACATATAATAGGCCCACCATATAAGAAATTTGCAAAACCCACTTTGCAATGAGTCCTGTTGTTACACACTCACAGCTACTTCCACACAGGATACGTATGACAAACACACACACATACACACCAAGTCTCACAGTTGCCATGTCTGGCATTTGAACTCCTACCTAACTAGTACATCACACTACAGCATTACACAGTTATTGCACATGCCATGGAGATTACTGGGCTACTCCTTCCCCAAAGGTGTATTTCAAAGTGAATGACATCAGCAGCCCTGCCAAAGTAGGGCATTTTTAATTGTAGTGTGAATGGCCTCAAAAGCATTGACCTCTACACAGACAAACACACACATACACACACACACACACACACACACACACACACACACACACACACACACACACACACACACACACACACACACACACACACACACTCACACACACACAGTTGCCATGTCTGGGATTAGAACTCCTGCCTAACTAGTACATCACACTAGAGCACTACTCGGTTATAGCATGCACCACAGGGATTACGGGGCTTCCCCTTCCCCAAAGGTACTTTTCAAACTGAATGACATTAGCAACCTTGCCAAGGTTGGGCAATAGAAAGTGTAGGTCATAGATTCATAGGTTGGTACTAGGCTATCGGCCCTAGGGCCTATACATGCCTAAACACGACAATTCCCTAGCTATGTCTTCCCATAATATTTACTTCCCTGGACCCCTTCCTAGTAGGGCAGCTGACATGATTCCCAGGGTCAATTTCCCATCTTCCATACAATCATCCAGGTACCTTTCGAAGAGGGCCAAAGATGCACTCTGCTTGACATGTATAGGTACTCCATTCCAGAGTCTGGGGATTCTCTGGGTCAGGAACACATCCCTCCAGCATGTACTGTTCATTGTGATGACAAGATATGTATCCCTGGAGCATGTGGCTGTGGTGTTTGGTATTCTTTAAGTGTAGCATGTCCAACAGCTGTGGGTTTGACATGGCATGGTATGTTAAGCAGAGATCGTCTCTGAGAACACAATATGTGACAGAGTATAGCTGGGTGATTACAGATGGTCAGCATAGGGCATCAGGTTTAGGCCTGTGATTCTTTTAGTGAGGTATGTCTGCAGCCTTTCTAGTTGTTGCGGATGTCTTGTGAGATGCATAAGTAACAGGCCACTGTACTCTGTACTGGGTCTACTGAGAGATGACTGCAGTGGGACAATGGCCTCCTTTTTCTGGGATGTAAAGCCCTTAGTGGTGAGGTGTGCCACATTGGTGGATTTCCTGACTGTTGTGGCTATGTGGTTATCAAAGGTGAGACCACTGTCCACCTGTGTCCCTAAGTCTCTTATCACACTTTAGGTGTTTAGTGTACTGCCACCTATGTGGTACTTCACAGGTATATGTCCCTTCCCAAGGAGATAACTATAGATTTCTTGGCATTGATCTTGAGGCCATGGCTCAGGCACCAAGCATGTTTTTCTGTAAGGCCCTTCTGTAGAATATCTACATCATGTGGGGATTCAATATTGGCTCCCAGTGTGCAGACATCTGCAACCTTTGTTTGCCAGAGTCCCTTACTGTTGGACTGTACTTCAGAGCTGTAGATGCCAAATGAGGGCAGTGCCAGGACTGAAACCTAAGGTACTCCAGCTGTCACTGGTCCGGGGCTGTGGTTGGTGTCACCTACATTTACAGTGTAGGTTCTGTCAGTACAGCAGTTAGCAGCCCATTGGGTGACATAGGGATTAATGGCCAGCTTGATACATTTATCTATGATTCCAGACTGGGGGATGGTGTCAAAGGACTTGGTGAGGTCCGGATAGGCTGTGTGAACCACCTTACCCTCGTCCACAGCTGAAGATGGATTCACAGTTGTCAATCAGGTTGAGGTGACATGATAAGCCCTTCACAAACCCAACCTGGTTGGGGTCCAGTGTTTGCAGATTGCCAATGTCTTTGTTTTAATTTCCATGATAATATATTCCATGGCCTTGTAGATCAGGCATGTCATACTGCTGGGGCTGTAGTTCCCAAGATCCAAGGTGGAGCCCCCCTTGTGGACTGGGATAATTGTAGCTGTGCGCCACACAGTGGGCATGGAGCCTGAGGTGTGGCTATGATTAACCATGTCACGTAGGTGAGGTGCCAGTTCATTTTGTAGCTCATGTAGTACACAGCCTGGGATATTGACTGGTCCCATGGCTGCTGTTGTCTTAGATCTGGAGAGTGTGTTTTTTACCTATGTGGCCATTATTATCGGAATCTGGCAATCTTTCAGTGTTGAGATGGGCCCTTTCAGGAGAGGGAGGGGGTGCAGTTGGCACTGAATCAATCTGCCAGGATTTTGCAATATCCTCGGGAGCAGTATATTTAATACCATCCTGTTGTAGCTCAGAGCAGATCTGAGCATTGCCATTTAGATTTCTGACATAGCTATGGAACAGCTTGCAGTTGTCTTTGGCATCTTTGGCTATATTATGTTCATAACTAGCTTTGGTGGATGTTATGAGGGATCTCAGCTTCTTACTGTGGCTGGTAAAGGAGTATTTTGCATCCTGGAAATTCCCCCGTTTCTGCAACAGTTTCCTTCTTTTGTTGTACAGTATGTTTATGGCAGGGGACCACCACATTGGCTTCCTTTTCTTGGTGGGGAACGTCTTGCTTCTATATTGGATGGCACGATTCATGGATGAGTGGATGTGCTCGTACAGTGCCTTCATGTAGGATTCAGCAGTCATCTTTTCAGTTCCCATCTGCATGGGTGTCATGACCGTTAGTTATGTCTGACATGTGGAGCATGACATTGGCTTTGGAGATGTGTGTTACGGAGGTTTCCTTACTGGGGTGTGGGGGAGGGATGTTTATGTTAAGGGTGATTAGCTCATGGGCAGACCTGACCACTGATGGGGTGATCATAGGAGTGTAGCATTGATTTCCGGTGTTGGTAATGACCAGGTCTAGGATATCTGAGCCCCTGGTGGGACTATGGGTTACTTGATCCAGGGCATTGGGAAGTATGGCTTCCAAGAACCATTGGATACATGTGTTGGTACACAAGTATTTTTCCCAGTTAATGGCAGGGTAGTGTAAGTCACCCAGTATGAGGGTGTTTTGTTGTATCATAATATTTCCCAGTATGTTTAAAAAGCTGTAATGTGAATCTTGGGGCATGGTGGGGGATCTGTAGCAAGCTATACAATTTGGATTGTAGTCTGACCTACTGTTAGTTACACTGGGGGTACTTCAGACACATTCTGTTGGGCAAGTAGCCTGGTGGTGTGAACATCCTTGGTGAATATGGACACTCCTCCACCTTTATTGTTTTGGTCCTGGTTTGGTGGCCAACAGGTGTGGTGAGAGCTGTACCTGATATTGCAGGGGTGCTCTCTGGAGCCTTGGATCAGGTCTCTGTTACTGCACAGATATCGATGTTCTCCATTTGTAGGTGTGCCTAGTGATTGTGAATGGCCACAAAAACATTGAACCCTACACACACACAGAGTTTCACAGTTGCCATGTCTGGGAATAGAACTCCCACCTGACTAGTATGTCACACTACAGCATTACGCAGTTATAGTACACACTATGTAGGTTACTGGGCTACTCCTTCCCCAAAGGTTTATTTCAAAGTGAATGACATCAGCAGCCCTGCCAAAGTAGGGCATTTGACATTGTAGTGAGTGTGAATGGCCACAAAAGCATTGATCCCTACACAGACAAACACACACAGTTCCAATGTCTGGGATTAGAACTCCTACCTAACTAGTACATCACACTACAGCATTACACAGTTATAGGATGCACAATGGAGATTACTGGGCTATTCTTTCACCAAAGGTGTATTTCAAAGTGAATGACATCAGCAGCCCTGCCAAAGTAGGGCATTTGACATTATAGTGAGTTTGAATGGCCTCAAAAGCATTGATCCCTACACAGACACACACACACACACACACACACACACACACACACACACACACACACACACACACACACACACACACACACACACACACACACATATACACACACACACTTGCCATGTCTGTGATTAGAACTCCTACCCGACTAGTACATAACACTATAGCATTACACAGTTATAGCACATGCCACAGAGCTTATAGGGCTACTCCTTCCCCAAAGGTGTATTTCAAGGTGAAGACATCAGCAGGCTTGCCATAGTAGGGCAATGGGGAGTGTGTGTGCATGGGCCATGACCCATTCATCTAGAAGCAGACACACAACACTCAGGCATAAACAGGTTTATATTCCACAGGTATGTGTATAGAATTGCTAGATGACTACTGACTTGTACAGTCATGTTACACAGTTAGCACAAGCACCACAGACACTATAGTACTGAGGGATACCAGAGGCAAATGTCTGCAGTGATTGACATTTGCACATCATGTGGTTTTAGCCAATTGGCTGTGTGCTGGGTGGGACAGGCCTCATGATGGGAGGCCCTTTGTCACTGTCTGTCACTCTCTTCCACACATCTATATATGTGTAATTTTGGCCTATTATAGTGTGTTGTCCTTGGAGATATGTGCATATCCCTATCCAATGTGTGTGCAAAGCATGACTGGTGTGTACTGAGGAGTGTGTGCACAAACATATGTGGCTGTCAGATATGTATAGTCCACTGTTGTTGCAAGACATGGGCTTCATTTCTGTGTGTGTGAGCATGCCCAGTATGACCTTTCAGTAATTTGTTGTCAGACATGGCCTTTGTTTCTCTAAGTGTGGGAGCATGCCCAGTATGACCTTCTGTATTGAATGTGTGAATCCATTCCAGGTAGGTTGTACTCCAGTGCAGGCTTTTGTGTTCTATACCTACAGCTAGCAATCTGTTTCTGTGTGATATCTGTAGATCAGTTGACAATATGGGGTAAAAATGAGCAAAGGATAGTGAGTTACTGTAGGTAATTGTGTCTGTGCTGCTTCTGCTACATGGTCTTGGTGTTAGCAGAGATATTGAGTCAAGTGTACTGTTTTACACTGTGATGTTTTATGTCATCAAGTAGTGTCAGGTATACATATTTGCTTGCAGTAATGTCCTGGGGAACACAGAGTGAATGCAGCTGTGTCCAGTATTGTGGTCTGCAGCCTACATATTCTTGCACAAGCATGCCATTCTGGAGGGGAAGCTGCAGACACTTGCTGCTGGGTCTGTGTAAATGGTTCAGCACCTTGGTACACTGGTTGCTGAGGATCCCATGCTTGTACATCCATCAATGTGACAGTATGGCCATATTATGCTGTGGCTATACCTCACAGCTATACAGATTCACACTGGTTACCCAGAGGCAGGGGTCATACCTCTGGACATTCACATTGTGGTTTACGAGCAGATTTGTAGCCACCTATTCCTATGTTTGCAGGCAGGGATAGAATGTACACACGGCTGATTGTTGGACTTCACACACTCCATGCCACCCATGCTCCTACCCCCTCTCTATTATTCTATCCTGTTCCAAACATTATGCAAACATTATCTGATAAGTTCCCTATAGTTATCACCTCATCCCAGCAGTAATTCAGTGTTGGTCCATAGTTCATGCAGTAGGACATGGCAGACTGGTTACTGGGACTGGTCCACATGGCCTTGCATTTGGGTTCTGTGGACTGTGTTATGTTGTTATTTGGGAGTCCATGACATAACATACATTGGCAGTATGGGTGTGACACAGGCCTTTGGCAGAGGACTGTAGGCCATTTGATAGTGATGCAGGCCAGCTGTAGCAGGCCGTTGCATTGTGTCACTCCTACAGTCCCAGACTGCAAGACACTATATTCCCCTGGGGTGACAGGGTGGGTGTGCAAGGTGTTCATGCCAATACATTCTGTCATTATTGATCCAGTGGTGTGGATAGTGGCAGGGTGCTGCTTACAGCTAGGGACACACCTGCATGGGACACCTGTTCTGCATGCTGCATTCTTTGGCTATTGCCATACAGAGGTGGGGGTCATATTGTACTCATTCCTAACAGCAGGGATGAGACTGGAGAGATACCTGTATGTGATGGTGGGGTGAGCTGGGTGCATGTGTGCTATGGACACCACTTGCATCTGACTCACAGATATGCATTGGGAATTCCACTTATGCTGGCTTGTGCAGGGACATCAGCTGTTTCTCAATACTTCATACCTGTGACCTTTGTGGTCTGCCAGTGTTTGGCCAGATGACATCGGTATTCCCTACTACAAGCCCAACTAATGTGCTGCTAACCTGTATGTACAATTTCAAAGGTGTGTCCATTTGATGCTAACATATTATACACTGTCTGTCTGGGGTACTTCCCCCTGTATACCGCTTGTATGTCTGGGCCTACATTCATGCTATGTCTATCTTTCAGATGGTGACACATATTACTTCCAAAAATTTACTATGGCTTACTGCTGGAATGTGTTTTGCTTGGATGCATTGTTTTTGGCACTGCAGTTGTCAGAACTTGGCCCTGTCATTGGCAGTATTGGCCAATGGTCACCAGGACAACCCTCTCCATGCCTCCATACTGACCACTCTCACACAATATACAACACACACCAACCTAACACACGCAGCCCTGCATATTGTACACATGCTACAATCTATCCTGCTACTTTGGCCAGCTCAGGTAATCTGTGCTCCACTGTTATTATACCTACACATACATGTTACTACATTTCTACATAGAATTGGGGAGGGGGGCACACCTGATACTTGTACACATTTGCTATGACTGTACTGGTATTTCAGGTACTCCATTTCATTCTGTATTCTGACCTATCATGCTTACTAGAGGCATATCAGTGTACTACAGGTCTTAGGTTTGATTGACCTATATTTCAGTTTCAGACTTCTTACCCTTCAGAACTAACATCCCACTGCCTGACCTGTTGTAGTCTGTCTGTTTAGGTCTAGAGGGGGGATGTTCTGCATAGCCATCAATCAGAGGCCTTAGCACAGCCATTGTCTGTGTTTGTCTATGCCTGTCCTGCTGGCTGAGACTGTTGTTGGGTATGTGAGCCTCTCTGTGCATGTGTGTGTCATGGACACTGCAATGTGGAGCCACCACATTTCCTGCAGTGAGTTTTGTCACTGGTCTGGGGCTGGGGTTGGTGTCACCTACATTTACAGTGTAGGTTCTGTCAGTACAGCAGTTAGCAGCCCATTGGGTGACATAGGGATTAATGGCCAGCTTGATACATTTATCTATGATTCCAGACTGGGGGATGGTGTCGAAGGACTTGGTGAGGTCCGGATAGGCTGTGTGAACCACCTTACCTTCGTCCACAGCTGAAGATGGATTCACAGTTGTCAATCAGGTTGAGGTGACATGATCAGCCCTTCACAAACCCAACCTGATTGGGGTCCAGTGTTTGCAGGTTGCCAATGTCTTTGTTTTAATTTCCATAATAATATATTCCATGACCTTGTAGATCAGGCATGTCATACTGCTGGGGCTGTAGTTCCCAAGATCCAAGGTGGAGCCCCCCTTGTGGACTGGGATAATTGTAGCTGTGTGCCACACAGTGGGCATGGAGCCTGAGATGTGGTTATGATTAACCATGTCACGTAGGTGAGGTGCCAGTTCATTTTGTAGCTCATGCAGTACACAGCCTGGGATGTTGACTGGTCCCATGGCTGCTGTTGTCTTAGATCTGGAGAGTGTGTTTTTTACCTATGTGGCCATTATTACCAGAATCTGGCAATCTTTCAGTGTTGAGATGGGCCTTTTCAGGAGAGGGGGGGTGCAGTTGGCACTGAATCAATCTGCCAGGATATTGGCAATATCCTCGGGAGCAGTATGTTTAATACCATCCTGTTGTAGCTCAGAGCAGATCTGAGCATTGCCATTTAGATTCCTGACATAGCTATGGAATGGCTTGCAGTTGTCTTTGGCTATATTATGTTCGTAACTAGCTTTGGTGCATGTTGTTGGGCAGCACAGTGGTGCAGTGGTTAACATTGTCACCTCACAGCAAGAGGTTCTCCAGTTCGATTCTTGGCTGGGGTGCCTTCTGTGTGGAGTTTGCATGTTCTCCCTGTGTTCGCTTGGGTTTCCTCCGGGTACTCTGGATGTTCTTCATTCCACATTGCTGCAGTCCTAACTATTGGGGTAGTCCGCTGTCCAGTCGGCCCGAATACCAGAGTATATGGCTGACGCGGTCAGGGCGCATTAGACTGATGTCAGTCAGGGTACTAATGCGCATGACCGACGCCATATCCTCAGACTTTTTTGCCGCATGGTCCGATGCAGAAGCAGTTTTGCGAAGTGCAGGTTGGCGTTCTGAAATTTTCTGAAGTCGGAGTTTCAGACCGAATCAGAGTTGGCTAAGTACCCGTTGGGAACATTTTGGTTTTTCTTGCCTCAGTATTTAACCGGATGTCAGAAAAAGTGAATAACTGTATTTTGTGGGAAACAGATACCTCATAGGGATTACCATACCTTGTGTATACCTTGTTTAGGGCCTGAGCACGACGTTGTTGGATGCCGCTCTTGTGCTAGGTTTAACAAACGCACTATTAAGAGAAGGTTAGACTGTGCCAGGTTAGTGTTTGGGAAGCGTTGCAATTATAAAATGCCGATGGATGCTCCGACGCCCCCTTCGTCCAAAAAGCGCAAGGACAAAACAGCTGCTAGGGTTGATGAACCGCAGTCCCGGACGCTGTTCTTTAGAAGGCTCAGTGGAGCCAGAGGTTTTGCCAGGAGTTTCTTTGGAGTCTCAGGCAGAGACTTTACTGTTACAGGATGTGCCTTCTCAGGAGGTAGGCCAGGCTGAGGGGCTTCTCAGGTAACTGTTCTTCCTCTTCCCAAGGTAGTTAGAGCGTCTCCTTCTGTTTGCAAAACGTGTTTGAGAGGTAGGCCAAGTTTAGCTTCAGTGGGGCTTCTCCTAGCACTTCAGGTTCTGTGCCTAAGAAACATATGCTTAAAATGGCAGAAGATTTGATTACTATGATTAGAGGTTCTATGCCCTCCTGATAAGAGGCCTAGGGTGGAACCTGAGTTTGATAGTTTTGAACAGTGTTCAGAGGCTTCTGAGTCTTCTGAAGATTTGCAGGAGTATCCTCCTTATTCTGATTCTGATGTGGATGATTCCACTCCTACAGCTTCTCCTCCTGAGGATTTCTCATTTTCAGAGACTCTGCATTCCATGAGGGAGCACTTTAAATGGGAAGGCCAGGATTACTCTGATTCCAGGAAAAGGCTTAGGGAATTCTTGTTTTACCCCAGCATAGGCCCTTAGCTATACCTCCTGTGTTGAATGTGGTGGAAGATGTTTTGCAGAGGCTTCCCTGAACCCTGATTCTTTGCCTCCTGCTCCTGTTAAACCTGATAGGTACTATAGGGTGCCTGAAGCTCATAAGTATCTTTTAAGAGTCCTAGGGCAGACCCGGAAACTGTTTCTCAGGGACCTAAAGGTGTTAAGGCCTCTGTGGTTAAAACCCTGTTCCCACTGATAAAGAGGCAAGGGCTTTGGATAGATGGGGGAAAGAAAGTGTATACTTCTTCCACTTTAGCCATGAGGGCGTTGAATTGTCAGTTTCACATGCTAAAATATCAAAATTATCTCCTTTCACAACTGAAATCTAAGGTGGATGCTTTGGCGGAAGGTATTGAGTGTAAAGAGTTGCTGGATTTAGTTCATGTGTCTGAACAAGTGGGTAAGCATTCTTTGCAATGTGGTTTTGATGCTGTACAGGCCTCCTCGAGGGTGGCTGCCACTAGTTCTGTTCTTCGCAGGCATGCCTGGTTGAGGGATCAGAATTTAGCTGAGCATGTTAAGACAAGGATTTTGGATGCTCCTTTACAGTCTGATGTGTTGTTTGGTTCGCCTGTGGAAGCAGTTTTAAAGAAAATGGAGGACAAAGCTAAGTCTATGCAAACTGTTAAAGATTTTTGCAGCTGCAGCCCCCGAAGTTTAGTAGAAATTGGCCTACTAAGGGATGGACATATCCTGCTTATGATTCCCAGTCTAGGGGTAGGTCTAGACGTGGTAGGGGCAGAGCTCAAGGTTCTTTTAGGCCTAGAACAGGGAGTTCACCTGCTCAGACTTCTGGTGAGGGCAGGGTCAGTCCTTTCGTAAACAGACCCAATGACCTGCCTTTTCAGCTGCCAGTAGATTCTCATCTGGCAGCTCCTTTGGGAGGAAGACTGTCTCTATTCAAAGAAAATTGGGATTTAATTACTCAAGACAGATGGGTGTTGGATATCATTCACCACGGTTACAGGTTTTATTTCCATACATTGCCCCTTTCAAAGGCATGCCAGACGTTCCTCCTCCACAAAGGAAAGAGGCTCACAAGCAAATTTCTCTGTTACTCCAAATAGGGGCCATTCAGCCAGTCCCTGTATCAGAAAGGGCCTAGGATTTTATTCGCCTGTTCTTAGTACCAAAGTAGAGGAACACGTGGGGACCAATTTGTGATTTATCTATCCTCAACACTTATCTGGACATTCCCAAGTTCAAGATGTTGACGTTACAACAGCTTTTACCTCTGCTGGGCAAAGATCACTGGATGGTAACTTTAGATCTCAAGGAAGCTTACCTTCATGTGCCTATAAGACTAAGTTGCAGGAAGTATCTGCGTTTTCGAGCTGGAAATTCTCATTATCAGTTCTCTGCATTGCCCTTTGGCTTATCTACTGCGCCCAGAGTATTCACAAAGGTTCTGGCTCCAGTGATAGCTTACTTCAGGCTAAAAGGAATTCAAATCTATCCTTACTTGGACGACTGCCTGATTCTGGCTCAAGAAAAGGAAGACCTTCTACAGCATCTGGAATATGTTATAGCAGTGCTAAGATGCCTAGGGTATTCTGTGAACGAAATAAAGTCCAGTCTAGTACCCTCTCAAGACATGTGCTTTCTGGGTGTGAGACTGAATACAGCAGCCCAGATGGCCTTTTTAACCCGGACAAACAAAAGAGTCTATCCCTTTACTTCCATCAACTATCTCATCAGTCCGTGCTGACTGCAAGGACAGTCCTTCAAGCATTAGGGTTCATGGCATCTTGTATTCTGGTGCTTCCCAATGCCAAACTGCATATGAGGAAGCTGCAATGGTATCTCAAAATGTATGGACACAGCACTGCCAGGATTTGGACACTGTCATTCAAATAATACCTTGCCTTCAAAAGAATTTTTGTGGTGGGCACAGTAATGGCACCAAAACAAGGGACTCTCTGTGACCCGGCCAGAGGCTAGTCAGATTTTAACGACAGATGCCTCGGACATTGCTTGGGGAGCTCATCTAGATGGAAAGTGGATACAAGACAAGTGGCCTGCCAGACTACAGCATCTACATATCAACATGAAGGAGATGTTAGCAGTCCAGTTTGCATTAATGGCTTTCAAGGAGTTCCTTCTTCCAGGGCAGGTGTTGATTCTAACAGACAACACAACTGTCATGTGGTACATCAACAAACAAGGGGAACACATTCTTATCCTCTATGCAGGCAAGCAATGATTTTATGGGAGACTGCGCTCAGCTTGCAACTAACTCTTCAGGCAAGGTTTCTGCCGAGCACAGAACTCCTTAGCAGATGTGTTAAGCAGACAAATTATGGATCCCCACGAGTGGAAACTGGATCTTCATGTATTTCAGAAATTGACAGTGTCATGGGGAACTCCAGACATAGATCTGTTCGCTTCTCCACTAAACCACCAGCTGCCAAAGTTTTGCACAAGGGGTTTCACCACACAGCTTGGAAAGTGGATGCTCTTTCTTTCAGTTGGAAAAATCTTCATGTGTATGCCTTTCCACCTCTGCCTCTTCTTCCAAAGGTGCTCTTAAAGGTCAGACAAGACAAGCCAAGGATGATTTTAATAGCTCCAGATTGGCCTCGGCAACACTGGTACCCACTACTAAGGAGTCTGGTAAGGAAGCCTCCATGGCCTTTACCTTTGATTCCACATCTGTTATCTCAGAAGGACGGTCATCTGCTCAATGTCAAGCTTCACTCTCTTCATCTAACAGCCTGGCATATTCTGTGTTGAAACACAGCAGGTCTCAACTTCCTCAACAAGTTTTAAATGTGATTATGGAAGCTAGAAGACCTAGTACAAGGAAAGTGTGTACGCAGAAAATGGAAGAGGTTTTATTTTGAGTACAACAAAGAATTTGGAGATTTCTGAGCCTAATTTGAGTGTGGCTCTTCAATATCTTACTGAGTTATTGGACAAAGGTTTGTCCTTCTCTTCCATTAAGATTCATGCTGCAGCAATTTCAGCTCACTATGATTGTGACCCACCATTGTTTTCATCCTTTGTTCAAGCAGTTTCTTAGAGGGGCAAAGAATATAAGACCCCGTGAGCTCCTACTCCTGCTTGGGATCTCAATTTTGTGTTGGAAAAACTTACTCTACAACCTTTGAGCCTGGCTACTGCTGAACTGAAATACTTGTCATGGAAGACTGCTTTTCTGTTGGCTATTACTTCTGCAAGAAGGGTGTCTGAGTTTCAGGCCCTTATGGCAGTAGAGCCTTTTGATTTTCCATAAGGATAGGGTATCATTACGCTAATCCTTCCTTTATGCCTAAGGTGGTTTCTAGTGTGGCTTTAAACCAAACTATTCATTTGCCTACTTTTTATGGACCCCAAAATAAAGGGAAAAGATTTTGCACACTTTAGATGTACACAGGCAATTGCGTTATTATTTAAGCAGGACTAAGGATTTTAGGCAGTCTCAGCAGTTGTTTGTTTCTTTTGCTTTGAGTTCAGGGCAAGCCTGTGTCAAAACAACTATTTCTGGGTGGATTGGGTTTTGCATTGCATTTTGTTATTCCCATCATGGCAAGGAGATTCCAGCTGGGATTAGGCCTCATTCCACTAGGGCTACTGCCACTTCAACAGCATTTCTAAGGGGTGGCAACTAAGGATATTTTGGAGGCAGCTACTTGGAGTTCAGTGCATACTTTCTCTAAGCATTATCACCTTCCTCTCTACTCTAAGTCTAGGGCTGGTTTTGCCACAGCTATTTTGCAAGGCATGTTGTCAGCTCCTGCTTCTTTATGATTTGCCAGCCTCCCTTACCTCTGCTTTGGGATTCTAATAGTTAGGACTGCAGCAATGTGGAATGAAGAACATAGTACAGTTTTGTACCTACCATAAATGTAGATGTTCGAGGATCCACATTGCTGCAGTCCAAATTACCCTCCCTCCTTCCCTCTGTGTTTAGGGGTGGTTGTGTAGGTGAGGTTATATGCTGATATTTTGTATATTTTTGTATATATTGTACATATTTTTGGTGCAGGTATATTGGGCCTTGTCTTTTTAGGGTCTTCTGACATCTGGGGCAAGAAAAGACTGAGGATATGACGTCGGTCATGCGCATTAGTACCCTGACGTACTGACGTCAGTCTAATGCGCCCTGACCGACGTCAGCCATATACTCTGGTATTCGGGCCGACTGGACAGCGGACTACCCCAATAGTTAGGACTGCAGCAATGTGGATCCTCGAACATCTACATTTATGGTAGGTACAAAACTGTACTTTTCCTCCCACATTCCAAAGACATGCATCTGGAGAATTTCTTCCCGGGCCTCTGCTGAAAACAGGCTCTGTGGAACCTAGTCGGACATTCCCGGTCAACAAATGTAAAATAAAATAAATAAATAAATAAATAAAATTATGAGGGATCTCAGCTTCTTACTGTGGCTGGTATGGGAGTATTTTGCATCCTGGAAATTCCCCCATTTCTGCAACAGTTTCCTCCTTTTGTTGTACAGTATGTTTATGGCAGGGGACCACCACATTGGCTTCCTTTTCTTGGAGGGGACCGTCTTGCTTCTATATTGGATGGCACGATTCATGGACGAGTGGATGTGCTCGTACAGTGCCTTCATGTAGGATTCAGCAGTCATCCTTTCAGTTCCTATCTGCATGGGTGTCATGACATTAGTCACGTCTGACATGTGTAGCATGACATTGGCTTTGGAGATGTGTGTTATGGAGGTTTCCTTATTGGAGTGTGGGGGAGGGATGTTTATGTTAAGGGTGATTAGCTCATGGGCAGACCTGACCACTGATGGGGCGAACATAGGTGTGTAGCATTGATTTCCCGTGTTGGTAATGACCAGGTCTAGGATATTTAAGCCCCTGGTGGGACTATGGGTTACTTGATCCAGGGCATTGGGAATTATGGCTTTCAAGAACCATTGGATACATGTGTTGGTACACAAGTATTTTTCCCAGTTAATGGCAGGGTAGTGTGAGTCACCCAGTATGAGGGCGTTTTGTTGTATCATAATATTTCCCAGTATTTTTCAGAAGCTGTAGTGTGAATCTTGGGGCATGGTGGGGGATCTGTAGCAAGCTATACAATTTGTATTGTAGTCTGACCTACTGTTAGTTGCACTGGGGGTACTTCAGACACATTCTGTTGGGCAAGTAGCCTGGTGGTGTGAACATCCTTGGTGAATATGGACACTCCTCCACCTTTATTGTTTTGGTCCTGGTTTGGTGGCCAACAGGTGTGGTGAGAGCTGTACCTGATATTGCAGTGGTGCTCTCTGGAGCCTTGGATCAGGTCTCTGTTGCTGCACAGATATCGGTGTTCTCTATTTGTAGGTGTGCCTAGTGATTGTGAATGGCCACACAAACATTGAACCCTACACACACACACACACACACACACACACACACACACACACACACACACACACACACACACACACACACACACACAGAGTTTCACCGTTGCCATGTCTGGGAATAGAACTCCCACCTGACTAGTATGTCACACTACAGCATTACGCAGTTATAGTACACACCATGGAGGTTACTGGGCTACTCCTTCCCCAAAGGTTTATTTCAAAGTGAATGACATCAGCAGCCCTGCCAAAGTAGGGCATTTGACATCGTAGTGAGTGTGAATAGCCACAAAAGCATTGATCCCTACACAGACAAACACACACATAGTTCCAATGTCTGGGATTTGAACTCCTACCTAACTAGTACATCACACTACAGCATTCCACAGTTATAGGATGCACAATGGAGATTACTGGGCTATTCTTTCACCAAAGCTGTATTTCAGCATGAATGACATCAGCAGCCCTGCCAAAGTAGGGCATTTGACATTGTAGTGAGTGTGAATGGCCTCAAAAGTATTGATCCCTGCAGAGACAAGCACACAGCTGCCATGTCTGGCATTAGAACTCCTATCTAACTAGTATATAACACTACAGCATTACGCAGTTATAGGACGCGCCACAGAGATTACTTGGCTACTTCTTCCCCAAAGGTGTATTTCTTTTTTTTTTCGATAATCATTTTTATTGTTTTTCAAAATCATAATACAACCACACGCTATTTACATTATATACAGAATTGCTTCCAATGGCTAACTTCACAACATGTCTCAACATCATGTCTTAACAATAGATCTAGCACTAATCAGGGAAAAAGAAAGAAAAAAAACACAAAAGAGAAAATTCGTAACAAACCAAAGCCAACAATCTGTAATATTTCTACGTCCTCTATCTAATCTAAGATTGATTTTGTTCTCCTACTATATATCCTGAGAGAAAGTGGATAGGAACCTCTAGGCCAACACAATGTTGAAAATTTGCTCCCATATTTTTATACTGTTTATACTTTTCTTGTTGTTATTAATTAATAACTTATGCGCTAAAATATGCCTTATCGCTAACAATCTGAAATTATCCCATGATGTCTGGGCTGGGCTCAACCAATTTGTGGCTATGTATAATTTCATTAGTAAACAGATATTCATAATTACGATCCTCCTTGACTTATCTAAATTATCCGGGGGAATGTGGAGAATCATAAATTCCCAGGAGAGTGTTGAGTTTTGGTAACCCATTTTTTGTAACTGCAATTTTAATGAGTTCCACAATTTATAGATGCACTTACAACTCCAGAACATGTGTAGCAGATCCGCTGTCTGATCTAAACACTGTGGACATTTGGGTGAGTTCTTCGAATCAAATTTATGAAGAGTGAGACGAGTATAATAAGCGTTATTAAATATCATCAGTTGAGTAAAGACCAGTTTTTGAAGGGATACTGACTTCAATGTTAAGCTAAACACCACCAATATCTTACTGACATCTATCGATACCAATTTCTCTTTCCAATATTTCGATAAAATAATATAATTATTGTATTTCCTCTCTTTTATCACTTTATAAGCTGAGGTTATGTATTTTCTGTCTTGTAACAGGGCTTCCCACAGATTACTTGTAACTAGGTCCTCTTCTTTAATTTCAGAGTTACTAAAATAATTTATAGCCAGATCTTTTAGCTGCCTCATTATAATTAAATAAGAAATGGGAAGATTCATCTCTTTTAAGATATCATGTACTGCTACTCCTAGGAAGGGGTATAAATCAAGCACAGTTAAATCCTTAATAAGGGGGAATTTCTTTAAATCTATCAGTTGAATACCAATAGTCATGTTTGGATTCCCATAAAACGGTTGAAAAACCATCATATAGTTTAGTAAGTTTAGAGAGGCAAACAGAGTTTGAATTCCCGTTACATACTTCTTAATGTGCTCCATTAGATCATATTTGCTCAGTGTTCGATTATTTAAAAATGGTACCGCTTTAACGTTAATTCCCACTCCACTTATGTGTTTACAAGTTAGAAGCACCCATTTGGGTATCCATTTTCTAATATTACTGTCCAAGTAAGCCACCCTTAAAATCCTACTAGCCTGAATCACTAAATAGTACATTTCAAAATCCGGTAGATCCAACCCCCCCCCCCCTATTTTTTGGAGCCATCAATTTCTCATATGATATTCTTGTCTTCCTGGGTTCCCAAAGAAATCTCCCCAATCCTATCTGAAACTGTTTAAAATTTTTTTTCGTGATATTGAGTTGTGCAGCTCTAAAAATATATAGCATTCTGGGAAGAACATTCATTTTTATAATCACTGCTCTTGCCATCATTGGTAACTTCAATTTGCTCCATCTTTTTAGATCCAATGTTATTTGATCTCCAGTTAATTTAATATTATTCATAAAGAAATCTCTGTTTTCCGTTGAGAATGAAACCCCCAGATATTTTATCTTTTCTTCCGTCATTACTTGTCCTATCAATGGTAGCATTGAAAAAGGTGTGGGTGTCTTTAAAGGGAATATTTTGTTTTTTTTGAAATTTACCCAAAGGTGTATTTCAAAGTGAATGACATCAGCAACCTTGCCAAAGCAGGGCATTTGACATTATAGTGAGTTTGAATGGCCTCAAAAGCATTGATCCCTACACAGACACACACACACACACACACACACACACACTTGCCATGTCTGGGATTAGAACTCCTACCCAACTAGTACATCACACTATAGCATTACACAGTTGTAGCACATGCCACAGAGCTTATAGGGCTACTCCTTCCCCAAAGGTGTATTTCAAGGTGAAGACATCAGCAGGCTTGCCATAGTAGGGCAATGGGGAGTGCAGTGTGTGTGCATGGGCCATAACCCATTCATCTAGAAGCAGACACACAACACTCAGGCATAAACAGGTTTATATTCCACAGGTACGTGTATAGAATTGCTAGATGACTACTGACTTGTACAGTCGTGTTACACAGTTAGCACAAGCACCACAGACACTATAGTGCTGAGGGATACCAGAGGCAAATGTCTGCAGTGATTGACATTTGCACTTCATGTGGTTTTAGCCAATTGGCTGTGTGCTGGGTGGGACAGGCCTCATGATGGGAGGCTCTTTGTCACTGTCTGTCACACATTTATGTATGTGTAATTTTGGCCTATTATAGTGTGTTGTCCTTGGATATATGTGTGTATCCCTATCCAGTGTGTGTGCAAAGCATTACTGGTGTGTACTGAGGAGTGTGTGCACAAACATCTGTGGCTGTCAGATATGCATAGTCCACTGTTGTTGCAAGACATGGGCTTCATTTCTGTGTGTGTGAGCATGCTCAGTATGACCTTCCAGTAATTTGTTGTCAGACATGGTCTTTGTTTCTCTAAGTGTGGGAGCATGCCCAGTATGACCTTCTGTATTGAATGTGTGAATCCATTCCAGGTAGGTTGTACTCCAGTGCAAGCTTTTGTGTTCTATACCTACAGCTAGCAACCTGTTTCTGCAGGATATCTGTAGATTGGTTGACAATATGGGGTAAAAATGAACAAAGGATAGTGAGTTACTGTAGGTAATTGTGTCTGTGCTGCTTCTGCTACATGGTCTTGGTGTTAGCAGAGATATTGAATCAAGTGTACTATTTTACACTGTGATGTTTTATGTCATCAAGTAATGTCAGGTATACATATTTGCTTGCAGTAATGTCCTGGGGAACACAGAGTGAATGCAACTGTGTCCAGTATTGCGGTCTGCAGCCTACATATTCTTGCACAATCATGCCATTCTGGAGGAGAAGCTGCAGACACTTGCTGCTGGGTCTGTGTAAATGGTTCAGCACCTTGGTACAGTGGTTGCTGAGGATCCCATGCTTGTACATCCATCAATGTGACAGTATGGCCATATTATGCTGTGGCTATACCTCACAGCTATACAGATTCACACTGGTTACCCAGAGGCAGGGGTCATACCTCTGGACATTCACATTGTGGTTTACGAGCAGATTTGTAGCCACCTATTCCTATGTTTGCAGGCAGGGATAGTATGTACATACGGCTGATTGTTGGACTTCACACACTCCATGCCACCCATGCTCCTACCCCCCCTCCCATTATTCTATCCTGTTCCAAACATTATGCAAACATTATCTGATAAGTTCCCTATAGTTATCACCTCATCCCAGCAGTAATGTGGTGTTGGTCCATAGTTCATACAGTAGGACATGGTAGACTGGTTACTGGGACTGGTCCACATGGCCTTGCATTTGGGTTCTGTTGCCTGTGTTATGTTGTTATTTGGGAGTCCATGACATAACATACATTGGCAGTATGGGTGTGACACAGGCCTTTGGCAGAGGACTGTAGGCCATTTGGTAATGATGCAGGCCAGCTGTAGCAGGCCTTTGCATTGTGTCACTCCTACAGTCCCAGACTGCAAGACACTATATTCCCCTGGGGTGACAGAATGGGTGTGCAAGGTGTTCATGCCAATACTTTCTGTCATTATTGATCCAGTGGTGTGGATAGTGGCAGGGTGCTGCTTTACAGCTAGGGACACACCTGCATGGGACACCTGTTCTGCATGCTGCATTCTTTGGCTATTGCTATACAGAGGTGGGGGTCATACTGTACTCATTCCTAACAGCAGGGATGAGACTGGAGAGGTACCTGTATGTGATGGTGGGGTGAGCTGGGTGCATGTGTGCTATGGACACCACTTGCATCTGACTCACAGATATGCATTGGGAATTCCACTTATGCTGGCTTGTGCAGGGACATCAGCTGTTTCTCAGTACTTCATACCTGTGACCTTTGTGGTCTGCCAGTGTTTGGCCAGATGACATAGGTATTCCCTACTACAAGCCCAACTAATGTGCTGCTAACCTGTATGTACAATTTCAAAGGTGTGTCCATTTGATGGTAACATATTATACACTGTCTGTCTGGGGTACTTCCCCCTGTATACTGCTTGTATGTCTGTTTCCACATTCATGCTATGTCTATCTTTCAGATGGTGACTCATATTACTTCCAAAAATTTACTATGGCTTACTGCTGGAATGTGTTTTGCTTGGATGCATTGTTTTTGGCACTGCAGTTGTCAGAACTTGGCCCTGTCATTGGCAGTATTGGCCAATGGCTACCAGGACGACCCTCTCCATGCCTCCATACTGACCACTCTCATACAATATACAACACACACCAACCTAACACATGCAGCCCTGCATATTGTACACATGCTACAATCTATCCTGCTACTTTGGCCAGCTCAGGTAATCTGTGCTCCACTGTTATTATACCTACACATACATGTTACTACATTTCTACATATAATTGGGGAGGGGGGCACACCCGATACTTGTACACATTTGCTATGACTGTACTGGTATTTCAGGTACTCCATTTCATTCTGTATTCTGACCTATCATGCTTACTAGAGGCATATCAGTGTACTACAGGTCTTAGGTTTGATTGACCTACATTTCAGTTTCAGACTTCTTACCCTTCAGAACTAACATCCCACTGCCTGACCTGTTGTAGTCTGTCTATTTAGGTCAGGAGGGGGGATGTTCTGCATAGCCATCAGTCAGAGGCCTTAGCACAGCCATTGTCTGTGTTTGTCTATGCCTGTCCTGCTGGCTGAGACTGTTGTTGGGTATGTGAGCCTCTCTGTCTGGCATGTGTGTGTCATGGACACACATGTGGGCCACCACATTTCCTGCAGTGAGTTTTGTTACCTTGTCTAGTATTGGCTACTATGGTGACACCAGTATTTGTTACAGATCTCATGCTGCCACTATAGGTGTCTACTATCTGCTGGCATCCCATTTAGCCACCCGATACCCTTGCATGCTCACATCCATACCATAGATACAAGTAACAAAGCATACTACTCCATTCGACAATTCATAGGGAGAGTGACTTACCTTGTGGCTGTGCCACTATTGAGGATGGTGCTGGAGGGCTGACTAAGTTGGATGCACATAGTACACTCCCTAAACATGGTTAAGCACAGGTAGTGTCATGTTTGGCATCCCTTTTACTGTATGTGTGAGCCAGAGAGAGGTGTCATTCCCTGGGTTCCTACCATGTCAGTGTATGTGCTATGTGTTGCCTCTTTGTCATGGCCTGGGCATACTGGGCATGCCTCCTTCTGTCTAGTGGAGCAGGCTCAGGTTGTCCCTCCTCCAAGTCACTCTGTGCCTGTGCAGGCCTTGGCAATGGTGGGGGCTGTGTGGCCCTTCCCTCTGCTGTTCCTGCTGCAGCTGTTTCCACAAGATCATATTGTGTAGCATGGCATCTATGATGACAATTTGGGTACATGCAGCTGGTCAGTACTGCAAGGCTCCAGCGGATGTGTCCAGGCACCAGAACCATGACTTGAGCATCCCAAACACACACTCTATTATGATTCTGGTCTGTGCGTGTGCCTCATTATGGAGTTTTTGTTCGGTTTTGTGCATTTATGATGGGTGTCATCAGCCACAGCTCCAGTGCATAACCAGCATCCCCCACTAGGTGGCTGTAAGGGATGTCCCCATGGCAAATCTCTGCTACAGCTGCATCATATGCCAGATGTGGAAGTTGTGATAGCTTCCAGGGCAGCCAGCACACACATTCATTATAATGCCCTGGGCATCGCACATGACCTGGCAGTTGATGGAGGGGAAGCCCTTGCGGTTGATGTAGACCCTACCCTGCTCACCAGGTGTTGCTTTGATGCATATGTGCGTGCAGTCTATAGCACTCACTACATCAGGGTGTTCTGCTATTTTGTGGAAGAGACGCATATTGCTGGTCAATGCCTCACAGCTGTTGTGGAAATATATGTGCCCACTGGCATGTGCTGACATGGAATCCAGGAACTGGTGGAGTACCCTGGATGCTGATGCCTGTGAGATCCCCATGACATCCCCAGTTGGCCTTTGGAAGGTACCTGTGGCTAGTACTCTTAGGTCTCCACATACCTTGGTATCCACTGGGATGGGTTCTCCTCTTTTGGTTCTGTGTGTGAGGTGTGGCTGGCACAGCTCAAAAATTTGCTGTAGGAAGTCCCTGTTCATCCTATAGCGCTCCACTATCTCCAACTCATGTAGCCCCTGGTAGGTTTCCCTGGGTCTGTACACTCTTCTTCTCCTCACTGTGAGTTGGTCATCAGCATTCTCATCCTCACCACCCTCAGCCTCTTCCACATGTTGATTTATGATAGCTGCTGCAGCCCCTAGCATTTTGTTGCTTTTGTTTGGTAAAATTTCCCCACTTGTGTACACCGGTGGTGTAGAGTTTGTGGGAAAAACAGAGGGAAAGGTGTTTGATAGTTTATAGTGGTGTGCTGGGCTGGGCTGCTGCCTGTGTAATTGGCTGATTATGATACATTTCACCTGCCAGCTATGCTAGCTTTCCTTGATTAACTTCTTACTGCTGTTTTCCCTTCCCATTGCCTTCCTGTTTAAGCTCAGGGGTGCTCTGTGCAAACACAGTGCTCAAATATGCATGGAGCTGTTATTTCCTGGTTTACTTTTTTTTTCCTTTAAAACACGGTACGCGGCGCACACACCCGCTTAGGCAATGTAAAGTGTGCTTGGCAGCTTCAGGCACATTCCCTTGCTTAGCTCTGCTAAGCTAAGGGCAAACCCGAGCCACAGGGCTCCAATAAGCTTACAGTATACCTGACATACCCCTCTATGATGTCAGCTCGCTCTTAGGCTTGCACCATGGTCTTCCTGCACCGACACGGTTGGGTGCAGGCTAGCCATGAGGGCATTCAGTATCATTCCCCTCATTTGCATAGGATTGCCTACTAATGCCTAGTTACAAGTCTGACACTGAGCCTCCCTCCTTAGCAAACACTATTCACTGGCCATGTTGTCTTCTGCCGGCCATTGAGTATAATGGCAAAATTGTGATTTTTGGTTAGAATGCTTATTTCAAGTTTTTTTTTATTTTCGGCCCGATCCCATTTGTGCGATGCTGCCCTATGCTTAAACAGCTGAAATTGGCTAAAAAAAAATAAAAGTTATTTTTTTTTTATTTTTGCAACTGTTTTCCATGCTAATGGCCAAATATACACCTTTTATTTGAAGCTGTCATGGCTCCGTTTTGTAGTTTGCAGAAATGTACTTGGTTACTAACCGATTACATTTCTGCAGACTGCACTAGTCCTGCACGGCCGGCTGCCAGCTTCCTCATTTGCATGGTTTTCACCTGCAAATGGGATAATTTTGCATACAGGAACTGTGCCTGTGCAGGAGCACTCGTGCATGCCCCGGGAGCTTATTCCTGGATCTCTCGGTGGCCATATTGCCTCCAGCAGCTCCTGCACTATTCCTGCACATCGTGCAGGGCTTGCTGAATCCTGGGGCAAGACTCTTAATGTGTTAATTCCTGTCACTGTATAACAATATGTGATGTTGATTTTCTTCCTTTCTGTGTGTATATTGCAAATATGTTAAATTAATAAAAATGTTCTTAAAAAAAGCAAGACTCCCTGTACAGAATAAAAAAACCTTCAAGTCACCGAACTAAAAGTTATGACAATGTTTTAATAAAGCTGCCAAATTTGCTGCCAGCCATCCTAATAGATCCAACCACTGTCTTGCTCTCAAACAGCTGAATTAGCTTGAACTTCGACACTACCTCACCTTTTCCCAGCTTGTCACCTCCAATAACCTCGTACAAAAACTCAGCAACTGTCCATTTCTGACAAAAATCTTTGAGCCCTACATCTCAAGAAGGTCTCTACACTCGCATAGCAAAATGCTAGTACAAGTAGCAAAGTCAAAGCATGTAGTTGGTAATTCATGGCACTCCACCTAGACTCTGGAATTCCTTACTTGTAACAATAACTCCCTCTGCAAATCTCTTTAAAAAAATGAAGGTCCAGCTACTAGGTGCCTGGCTCTGCAGCTGCCCTACTCCTGGTTATTCCACCTTTGGCAAGGTGTCACCCCCACCCATCTCCAAGTAATCTTCATTTTTCAGCATTATATAGTATTTTAAGGTTTATCTTACTGTATATTTCTTCAATGTGTATTTTTTTTTACAATATGTATTTCACAATGTGTGCACTTTTTAAAGATGTATTTTACTGTTTTACAATGTGTCACTTACTTCTTGTAATTGTGGAGCATTTCTCCCTGGGCTACCACAGAAACGTACTTGTTTAACCAGTTGGACTATCCCAGTTATCAAAAGCAATAGATAAATAATGATGTAGACTACATATCTGTGGTTAAGTTTTAGGCGATGGACTTATTCTAAAAGCATTTGCAATAAGCCGGTTTAAGAAAGAAAAAGTATTAGCTGTTTCATGAATTTACTGACAGAGAGGGTGAAATTTATGCCATCAGGAACTGATTGCCACATTTTTGTGGTGAATAAGGAAATGCATGCCCAGTGATTTTTAGGTTTCTAATAGAGTTTACATTTGCAATTGGGTTGTGGAACTGAATAGAGAACTAAGGTTATATGACGGAAGTGATCTCTCTGGCACCCTTAATAGAAAGGATTGTAAGTTTTGTTCTATGATTAGCTTGAATAAAAGAGTGTCTAAAAGAAAGAGAATTCTTTGTAATGTGGGAAGCACAGGGTCAGGCAATGATGTCCTCCTTTTGTTGAAAGGGAAATGAAATGACAAATGCGGTCAGCTGTGCTATATGCTAATGATTGTATACTGAGCTGCCATGTTTGATAATGAGGTAAGGTAAGATGGTGGAGTGATTCAGACATATTTACATGCCGCGTAACAGAGCTGCTCCCACTTTATATTTGAATTCGGCCATATGCCAATATTCAGGTGGACAATATTACTCAAGTATGTAAGGGTAGCTACAGCTATTATAAATGTGTACCTGCAAGATGCTCTTACTGCAGCTGTTATTCGTAAACATAAACAGAATGATATGAATGGGCAGGTACATTTCTCAGAGGATACCACTTCTCTGAAACAAACTTCCCTCCATGTAAAGCAAAGTGCATTCCTGTCCCTATTCAAGTGCAGTATGGATATATGGATGGAAAATAGGAAATTTAGCCCAGGGCTGTCTCCTGTATCACTAGTGCACAAGGGCGCACCTAAATCTCTCTCTCTGTCTCCCAGTAGGGTCCCCTATACATTCTCTATGGCATGACTGCAGAGATAATCACCATTTTATGGGTAGCATATAAATATAGATCTTGGAAAAAAGACAGGGTAATTTTTTAATACCAAATGGGATAAACTGCTCATTATAAAATGAACCACAAGGGCAGAGAGCCTAGTAATCATCTATGAACCTATACCTGGGACACTTCCAGTTGATACTCGGTGTGACTTGTTCAGTCTGCTGCAAAATCCAGTATCATACTGTGTGACTCTGTGATGGTGGTGTTGCTTTTAAGTGTGGCCAGGAAATCCATTGTCTTTGTAACAGATGTTGATGATCCACTACCTGTAACCCTCTGTTCCTGGGCCATGACTTCTGGTCTGCATGTAGCAGCATGGATCATATCTGTGGATCTACTTCAGACCATGTCATACTTGCAATACTGACCACCTATAGCATTAACACTGGTGACAATTTCAGCCCAGGTATAGTCAAAGAAGGGCTGGTCAGCAGCATGGACACAAAAGAGTCATCAGCCATGGAGAAGGACAGCCAGTAGTACTATGTTTCAGACCTTAACGTGCTATTGAAAACATAATAATATAGTACCCGTATTTTCAGAGTTAGCCATATATTCTGTAAATGAGATGTCCTGCAATGCCCATCACTGAGTGGCAGATAGGACATGCAAGAACTGTTTCAGGAAACAATTCCCTGCAATTTCTCCCTGAGATTCTTCAAGGTGAGACATCATGACTGGAAAAGGAGATAGTAGTGCTCATTTAAGAGCAAGAGGTGGTGTAAGGAGGAGTTAAAGATATTTCTTTACTTCCTATGGCATTCCATACATGGGGATTAGTGCCCTCAGCATTACAGTGACATGAGATATCACAATCCAGACCTCCTATGCCAGTGGGAAGATGAAGTCAAAGAGCAGACACCATTTATATACTATAGGTATAACATAGGTTAGATTCACATTTTTCATGACATCCATACATTTCACATTATGTCATTTTTCTGTCTCACGTCCCTCAGGACATCAAAAGGAATAGGATGATGCACAGGAGCAGACTGGAACATCTCATAGAGTGCCTTGGTAAGTATACATCCTCTCAAAAACATTTCTGACTTTTTGTAACAATAGCAGCAGGCATTAAAAAAATGTATATATTTCAGACACCACTGCTACACCTGTCATGACTGGCATAGCTCGAAGAGATGACTATGACTGTGTAATGTTAGAAGTGTGTTTCAGTTTTCCTCCTCCCAGGTAGGTGGACAAGTGGATCTTCATGTTAAATCTTATTTTAGTCTCACATTGTGAGGATGTCTGTGGGTTCAATTCCCCACCAACAATTAGTTATGTTGTCATGAAAATGTCATGTATAGTTTTCTGCCCAGTACTATCACTTCCTCAGTAAGTGGTCCTTCTATGTTAGTCCATAATTATTATTTTGCTGGACATTTTCCAATATATAATAAAAGATGCTGTCCATTTGCCTATCACCTGTGACTGACATATGTATGTCTGAGTAGCATGTTTACTTTATATATGTGCAGTATTGTCGGACATCAGTTGCATCTATGAGAACAGACATATGCTGATTTGGCTAAATAGCTCCTGCCATTAATACTCTATGTGTCAGACTGCATGAGCGAATGGCTTTTGGTTTAGGCCCCCCAGCACTATATATATTTATATATATATATATATATATATATATATATATATATATATATATACACACACACACACACACACACACACACACACACACACACACACACACATATATATATATATATATATATATATATATATATATATATATATATATATACACACACACACACACACACACACACATACATATATATATATATATATATATATATATATATATATATATATATACAACAACAATCAAAAAGGGAAAACTAGTTGTACAGGAATGCTTGCTCTTGATATTGGTATACAAATTTCTAAAATAGATCATTGTCACAAATTCAGATGTAAGATCCTTGTCAAAGATTGCCTTGCCTTCTTATTAAACATAAGAAAACACTTAAATATATTGAATAAATAAATTAAGCTAAAATTAAATATACAAGTATTAAATTGGATGTAGTATACTTACATACGTTATATACCAAGTTTCTGAAATTCATAATTAATTACTACGTTGAAGAGTTTGTCCTACTAAAATTTATCATTATCAGCGTAGTTAAGAATGCAATTTTTATCTGTATCTGTATTTCTCCACCCTACTTCCTTTGTCATTATCCTTTCTTTTGCATGGATTTTTTTTCTCCCCATTTTTTTACTATTATATGCAGCAGCACAGCAACCTGCACCAATCCCATGGGTAATCCCTGTCATCCCCCCACAGGTGGCAGCAGTGGTGCCACCACCACCATGACCACTATCAACAGACACACCCAGCACATCTGGGTTCCAGCCTACTACAGTCACTACCACACCTCCTGCCCAACCTGCATGACCTGCATCAAGTAGCCCTGCATCAGAGGCAAGTACAGTGGTACAGCTGGTAGCAGTGTGAGAGGAGGTGACACCTTTGCAACATCAATAATACCATCTGTATGTGATCCATTGACAGCTGGATTCCTTTGGGAGATACAATTGACAGGAGGCTGGATTCCTGCATCATCCACAGGAAGATCAAGAGTGGTGACTCATTTTGCCATATCCCTACACAGCACTGGCTTCAGAAGCCAGTGGTGATAGGATCCAGGGTGGCAAGTAATCACCCACTGGGTGTCAGCTGGCAGAGACTACTTCAGTGAACACTGAGTCCTATCATTCAACCTGGTGTTCCTCTCCCTTTATGTCCATGCTCACTCTTGTTGGTTTTACAATCCTCACCTCACCATTGGTTTCTTTCTGTTTATCTGATATGTTCTTCACCCTTGTGCTTCCCTTTCCTCATTGAGTTACCCACACTCTGTCAATCATGTCTTTCTTTCTCTGCTAATTAACCTACCCCCCTTGCCTTCTTCTTACTTCCCATACTTCCTTTTCTAGCTTTCCCCTCTCTTATAGAAAAAAATGTGTACATATCCCACAACAAAGGACATGCCACCCCCACATACCTATTAAGTATCCAGCTGTTCTCAGAATATCTAGATACCTGGTTTATATTTTTTGATGTGTTCCTAATAATATTTGTATTTCCTGTCTAATCACTGAGGATTGATGTCAACAAATAATGATACACATTCGACTTATTATCCTTCAGTCAGGGCATGATAAATACAAAACCTGTTATTCTAGCATATTTCCACATTTAAATGAGCAATATGTAAAATCTGTACCTGACTTTGGGCATTTGTCTTACAATTATGTTTAGCTTCGGCAATAATTCTGCAGCTAAGAAGTTGAAATGTATACCCCAATCCCCTCTCCTCTAATTCCATGTTTGCTCATCTTCTCTTCTACACTCTGCTTGCTTCCCCTTTCATTTCTGCTCTATATACCCATGTCTGACATTTAACCTGGTCAAAAAGTAAATAAACACACCCTACACATGCCCAAAATGGGCATTTAAATAACATTTTTTTGTGCTCGTAGTAAGTCCACTGGATCATGATAAGTACCATCATTGCCTAAGTGCAACCAATGAGAAATGGCACTCCTGGTTGTATAGCAACAACAATGTCTAATCAATGGCATGTACTACACAAATTGGCCTTTTTGCCATAGGTCATGCAAAAGACCTGAGTGCCATTGGCAAGTATGAAATAGAGTAAGGCTTATGCCTTCAACAGAACTTGTTTCATGGCTCAGATTGTTCATGAATTGAATTGTTGAGTGTTATTGTACAGAGGGGAGAGTTCTAACCCCCTTAAGGTTGTATGATCTTTTGAATTTTCCACTTCCATTCTGTAAATGTGTAACAATTACCTAATAAGTGCTTTACTGACACCCTAAGTATAAGTACTTATGTGGCTCACCTTGTTAATGCATTGCCTGAGAACAAAGTTATAGCTTCATATCCCTTGTGTCTTGATTTTTATTTCTGCTTCCAGTCTGTGAATGTGTAACATTCATGTGATAAGTGCTTCCTTGACAGTTTTGTGTTTGCATTGCTCCACAGCTCTCCTTGTTAAAGCAGTACTTTATACACAGTATGACTCACCTTATAAGGGAAGTCCTTAGTAGAGTAAAATTGATAAGAGTGGATGGTTCACATCCCCTCAGGGTTCCATGCATGCATTGTATGACATTTGCATTATAGAACAGGTAAACTGATCAAACTATGATACCGTTAGGACTGCTGTAGGATGGTAATTCTAGTTACTTTTCTATACCCCAGCTAACATGTATGTATGTTTCAGATTTTCTAAGTTCAAGGACTTCAGGTAGATATCTCTGCATATGTCTCATATCCGATTCTCCATTGTCTTCTGCATTCTTGATTTGAATATCACCTCAATTTGCAGTCTTCTGTCTATTTCTGTTTTTTTTTGGTGGACCTAATATCTAAGATATACTGCCCTTCCTTCCTTCCACAACATTCATCAACATATCTATATACTTGAATTAAAAAAAAAATCAATTCATTAATATTACCATGTGTGTGATCTTTTGCACAAACAACCAGAAAGATTTATAGTCTATCACTATTTGCAACAATTGCTTGTGCATTAGTATGGGTGTGGGTTGATTTAGCACAATCCTCCCACAAGTCTATACTGTGGCATTGATGAGAAGCTGACTGTCATACACAATGCCCTGGCTGTATGCTTTGTTATTAAGCATAGGGGCATGTTGTGCATGCACTGTAAACAGTGCTGGCTTGGCCGTGATTGTGGATGTGGTGTTTCTGAATTCCTTGGTGTATTATGAAAAACTTCCTTTAATGCATATTATATGAGAACTACACCCATTTATTAATACTGTATATACTGCATTACCTTCATGGTATTTATAAATCAGTTATCTCACACATGTTTAATATACTCTTCATCCCATTGTACACCTAAGGTCATGAAAAAAACATTCATATACACTGAAACAGAGCATTACCACCCAGCACTTTTGTTTGTCTTTTCAGCTTTTCCCAATTAGGGGTCGCCACAGCAGAACTCTGGTCTGCTACTGATTGGCAGTAGATTTTTATGGTACCGAGTTGCCAGCCCGACGCCCAACCTTCAGCGAAGGCATGCCCATTTACGCATGTCTTTCGGAGGCCACTCGACCACAGGGAGGACATGCAGACTCCACACAGAAGGCACTCTAGCCAAGAATTGAACAGGAGAACTTCTTGCTGTGAGGCAACACCGCTACCATTGCACCACCGTGGATTTAGCATTATCACCCAGCACTATCATTTGAATTTCCCTCCCTGTTCTCTGCATCCATCATATTCTTTCAATAATCACATATAGTAAAACAAATAATAAATGCTAAATATAAATTCCCTAGCTTTAATACAAATTTTATGATGCTGCTATTAACAATAAAGAAAATGCTATATGCATACTAACCCATACTGAGTTAAATTAGTTACAGAAGGATTACCAGTGCTTAAAACTATCTATAATTATTGCTGAAATAATATTACAGTTACGAATGTAAAATACCTTTTTCACATTACATTATACTGTTACTATACACCACATAAGCTGCTAACAGTGTTGTGCATTCTTAATACTGAGCTGTGACTATCCCGATATATTGTGCAATAGTTAATAATGTAAAAGAAGCATATTGTACTGCGTATTATACAATGAGTTCTCATGAGTATTAAAAAACTTGCAGGCTGATCAGCATGCCCATTGCGACTTGAGTACATACTAATAGAAAAAAGTCCAGTCACTAAAGTACCATTGAGTGGCAAGACTTTTCTATTGATATACATTACTGAGGGCAAACCAAATAAAAGAAATATAAGAAAAATCAGGTACATTCTGTAAAACTAAAAAAAAAAAAAGAAACATACCTGATTTCACTATTATTTCTCTACTGTCTTGGTAGACTGCCATACTTCTGAACTGTGTGAATTTTCAGAGACATCTACAATATTATTTTAGAGACTATTTTTGCCTCATAGTTAAAAGAAAAAATCACATGAGAAAAGGTTGAAGATGGGAGAAACAAAGCAGAGGAACACTACAGTGCAATTATACAAAGACATTATTTAAGAAAGTTAAGCATTTTTCTTTTCTTAAATAATGTCACTGTGTAATAGTAATAATCCACTCCTAGTCGAGTATATAATGCTGGATTTATCCATGTTTGCCTTTGTTTGATCGCTTGGGCTTTTTCCTCATGATCAAACCTCACCAACCATGGGTAAATCTAGCATTCACACACCCAGATCTGGGTAACTGATAAAGTGTTTATAGTAAGATAAGGAACATCATCTGGATATACTTAAAGTGTTACATAACAGCAACACTTTTCATTTAATGACACAATCTTTCTTTACATTTTTTATGACAGGACATTTAATTGCACATTTATATGGCTTTATATGACAGGACATTTAATTGCATGTTGACATGGCATTCTGAAAATTTAATTTCTCAATGGAATAATTATTACTACAAATTAAGTGATATTACAACAGTAGTATTGATTTTGTGTGATAAATATATGTATGCCAGCTTAGTTTCAGGGTAAGAATATAGTACCATATTTCCATTCATTGCACACAGTAGTAATCCTCAATACAGAAATGGTGCAATATATATATATAGTATTAAAATAGTGAAATATCAGTGCTGACACTGTGCTGATGTAGCATACTGTTTAAATATGCAAATAACATTGCTTGTTTTCAAAATTGTTTATTTTTGCAAGTTTTGATTGGTCAGTTTGTTAATATGCAAAGGAAAAAACACTTTTAAAGACAGATGATAAAGTTACAGTTATTGCTCCCCCCAATTATTTTTGTATTATAATAACGAACAACGACATAAAATACTGTTTTTGCTAGTGTGTTCCAGTTTTGTAATGTGGTTGCAGTAAGACTGCAGCAATTTTAACTGCACAGTATGTAGTTCTCTTTAAGTATAGTGCATTCATAAAATACCGCAATAGCATTGTGTAAAAAATGTTTAAATATGTGTCCCGATTCCAAAAGACTTGGTCTCAGTGTAAGTGACCACTTGCACTGAAAGGAGGCTGAAAGCAGGTGTTTTGGAATCTTGCCCACTCTACAAGCCTGTTTACAGATACACTGAAGTAAGTCGCTTGCAGTGAACGCCAGTCTTTTGGAATCTGGCCCATGGTGCTACTTTTGAAAATCATTGTGCACTACTGAATTACATTTTGTTCATACCAAGTATATAATGTTAATATTCTAATACATTAGGCAATATTTAATTCAAGTATGACAGGCTGTGAAAAAAAATTAAAGTATTGAGGGAAAACTTTAACACTAATTCAATGACAGTATTCCACTGTAGCTAAAGTTTTTTTAATGAAGTGTTTACTAATACTCTAGTACTGTTACCCTTACTGTATTTCTTTCTTTCTTTCTTTCTTTCTTTCTTTCTTTCTTTCTTTCTTTCTTTCTTTCTTTCTCTTTCTTTCCCATTTGTTGACTGGGAAAATCCATCTAGGGCAGAGCCTAATTTCAGCACAGGCCCGGTGAGAAACGTTCCAGATGCATGTCTTTGGAATCTCATTTTTGGTATCTCACTTTTATTACAGAATTGCAGTAAGTAAACCCCCATTCTTCCTGCTTCATTCTTCCAGCTTCCTGTGCCGCTAGTCCAGCATGAGTCATCTGAGGCATATTCAGGTTTTTATCCCCTTATGACACAGTCACATATATTACTGAACTATTTTGAACTACTGAAAACTGCTAAAAAAGCATATCGCATGTTTATATTAACATAACTAAATGACAATACGCAATAAATGGAACTAATACCGAAAACAAAACCGGAAGAAAACAATAAATATACAATTAAAAACTTCACTAGTGGACTGTCATGGAGAAATAAACGAGCAGAAACCAAAGGTTGATCTCTTTCATTCTTTAATATATGCAAGAACTTCTTCAGAAATAATGCACAATAAATGTGAATTTGATGACATAATTTGAAAGTACATCACAGGTTTGTTACTTGAAAGGTATTACACAACTAACCTATCATATTTTCAATGCTGTTAATGGAAACTTAATCACTTAACACTAAGTAATTATTTTTCTTACAATGCAAGAATAAGAGAGGAAGAAGCAGTAACTTATCCACATTCAACAGGAGAAGTATTCATGCAAATGAGAGAGGAAATTAATGTGGTAAAAAGATACTGACAGAACTATAAACAATTGCAGTGGCTACATCACTAAAAACGAGCTTAAAAGAAATTAAAAAAGCATATTTGAGGGACTTTATCTGTAAAGTTAACAAACATTTTCAAGCTATAAGTTGTCTAGCACCATACAGCAGGTACACTTACTGCCTGGAATACTGGAAGAAATGTGAAAAAACTTGCACCCTATTATAATGAACTTCATAAAGGAAAGTTAGTTCCAGCCACATGCTTTGAGACACACCAGGGAAAAAGGAATAATCTACCTTTGATGCTTTCTTTATGTATGATCTTGCAGTGAGTCAACCACTTCTGTAACCTCAAAAACTAAGCAGTTTCACAAATGTCTGATGTCATCAAAAAATTATACAAAAAAGTGGAACAGCTATGTCTCTACACTGCAGCTTCCCTCGTTTGCAACAGCACGTAGTGCCACTTTCACTTCCATTCCCCTGCATCCTCCAGCTTCTGCTTCTACATCCCACTCCTGGGCTTCCCAAATGCAGCTGTTGGTAATCAACAGACACTGCAGTGCCTCTTTGTTCTGTACCACCGAGGGGTCTTGACAAAGCTACAGATCACTGCTCATGAACATAATAAACAACTGTACCATTTTCAAGTGTCTTATTACTCTTGTACCCGTTATTTTATTTTATATTTTTTTAATATACAGCTAACACTTACAGTGTTACTGTAAGCACTATTAATTCAAGTTTATCAAGTAGAGTTTAATTGATATTTTTCAATTTCTTTATTTATTCATATATATATTTATATACTTGTTGATACCATTACTGAATGAGAAAATAAAAGATACTTAACTGTAAAATACCATTGATGAATATACCTACATACATATAGCAATCTCTCTATGTGTGTATAGATTTAGTGTGTGTGTGTGTGTGTGTGTGTGTGTGTGTGTGTGTGTGTGTGTGTGTGTGTGTGTGTGTGTGTGTGTGTGTGTGTGTGTGTTGGACAGCAGGTAGTTTGTATTAAAGTATAAAGGGGACTTGTGTCTGTAATATTCTTACAGCACATAACTAGGAGAATAATGTATTAGATAGGCTAATAGAAAGACTATCTGCCTATCTGCATGGTATATAAGACTATTGCCTAAATTTTGCAAACTAGGAAGTTGGTTACTTAGGGAGAGGCTTGTCATAAATCAGAAGAGGGCACTGCGAGAGGTAGAGGGAGGGTTGGGAGGGTGGATTAATGGTTAAGGTGTTTGCCTTACAAACACAAAGTACAGGGTTTGAGTCTTACAAGATATAATTGGCTAGGCTTAAAATGGCTTGCAAGGGCAGTTAGCCTAGTACTAACCTATGAACCTATGAACCTATGAACCTATGAATGAGGATTTGCTTATATTGGTGTTCAACATTCCTATCAAACATACCAAGGTAAAGATTTTATTAGGTCGATCCAAAGCTAAGTGAAGTCCTGGTGGTCATAAGCTTTAACTTTTTGTATGGCAGTCTGATGCAGGAAAGGTAGTATTGAGACAGAGTCTAAGAGATGGAGCAATCTACATGAACTTTAAACTTTGCCCTAAGTTAATGCATATTGTAAATTGTAGTGTCTGAATGCAGCAAAGCTGGGTGGGCTGTGCTTTTCATTTCTATCTGGAATAAGTGAATAAGTATGCAATTTTATTTTAATCTCGCTCTCTCTTTATATATATATATATATATATATATATATATATATATATATATATATATTTATATATATGGGATCCGGACACATGCTCGACTAGCATATGTCCGAATCACAAAACATTGAACACACATACACGGAAGTGCTTAACATCGACAAGCGCTTCCGTGTATGTGTGCCTGTTTCATAGATCGGACTACAGTGCGGGTAAGGGAAAATTCCCTTTTCCTCATTGTAGTGTGATCTCGGAGTGAGAATAATAAAGTAGGGGGGGTGTGGGGGGTGCAGGGGGGTGAAGCCCCCCTGCAGAAACGTAGATTATTTTTTTGAACTACACATACACGGAAACACTTTTCGATGTTAAACACTTTGGTGTATGTGTGTTCAATGTTTTGTGATTCGGATATATGCTAGTTGAGCATGTGTCCTAGACCTATATATATATATATATATATATATATATATATATATATATATATATATATATATATATATATATATATATATATATATTAATATATATGGGAACCTGACATTTCTAAATTGTCATTGACCAACTAAATCATCGACCAAAACTCATTCTCAAACTAAGGGTCAAACACAAAATTATCAATCATCGAAGGATTAAAAAAAATGAAAAATTCATATATTTCCAGGTGACAAGCCCCCTGTACCCTCACACACAGTCCCCCACATCCCCTGCTAATTAAATATACAGCTCAGAGATTGTGTTGCAGTGGAGGAGGACATATTCTCCAATCCCCACTGTACCACAGTCTCATTGTGAAAAAAACAGTAATTTCAACTAGATGAGTTTCCATCAGCTGTACTGTCTTTTTCAATTTGTGTTGAACAGACTCATTGACAAAAAGTCCTGCTCCCACAGATGCACAGATCTGTAGCTATAGGCAATTAAATGCAGATAGAAATACAGATAGATATATATAAAGACACAGATGCATGCACAGTGACATACATCTATATATATATATATATATATATATATATATATATATATATATATATATATATATAATAGTAGCAAATTAATTTTTAACTTTAGCCCTAAAATAAGAACTTTTCATATTTTTCCTATGAAAAGCTATACCCACTTTCTGAGCATTGCAATTTTATGTTTTACAATGTACACTATTTCAAAGACGACTCGGTATTAAATGTTAAAACAATTTCCCTTTTTCGGAATACTAAACTTGCATAAGGTAGAAAATGACACTATATATCCTGTCCATACATCATCTCTCATTACTTTCTAATGTTTAATTCCAAATACCCTTCAGGCCATCACTTGGCATTAACACATGATTTTTTTATTATTTGTTACAGCGTTTGTTGGTTTATTTTGCATATGCCTTAAGCTAATTGATACTCTTTAAGAATAAACAACTCATTAGCTGCTGGGAGGATATGCACCCAACAACTAAATAACTGCTACAAGTTACTTTTTAACACAATCTGTTACAAGATGGTTTAGAAGACACAATACATTTTATATCCTATAGCACTTTAACAGGCACAGTGCCAGTAAAAGTCAGGGTAACTGTTACCAAGCTACGGTTCATTACTTTGTACTGTGGAGGTTTTTTTTTTTTTTATATTTTTAATATTTAAACTTGTCATTGTTTTATGTCCATACACAGCACGGCCTGCATACATGCTATCAACTCTGACACATACAGTGCTCAGACATTTGCTGTATTGTTCTTTTGACTATATATTCATCATTCCTACTACCTCAGTGGGATTTTGGATCATCTGCCAAGGAAACCCACTACTGGCCATTTTTCAAATGCTCAGATTCCCCTTTCCTCTCTCTCCCAGTGACAGCTTAGCTGCTTGGCTGAGCATATATTACGAGGGAAGCCTTCAGCTGTCACAGGAAGTTACAGTTCAGTCTTTTGCTGCCATCCAAAGAAGAAAATCCTCTGACTCTTCAAAGGATCCAGTACTGTTTTTCTGTACTGCTGCTCAGATGAGCCCTATATGGAGACTCACTCCCTTACATTTTATTATTAGATTTGTTACTCACTTTCTATTTTTATGTTTATTTAAAAAAAAATGTTAATATTTTATTTCTGTCAATGTTTCCATTAATTCCTGAGAGAATTTCTGCTTGTAGCAATGGTATTTGGCGTCTGTGTTTGACAAATGCTTGTTTTTACTGCTCCCGAGGAAGCTTTTAGCATTTCTCTCAGAAGTGCAACGTGTATGTGTATCATTACACACTAAGGCCTGTCTTGTGCAGTCAGAACCATGAATTAATTGCTCATGTCTTTACTGTTGTTATTCTCCTCTATTTTTCATCTTTTGACAGAAAAATATTGCAGAACATGGATATTTTTGGCATTTATGCATTACTTACTATGTGTATGATTCTGCTCTGTTTATTTTTAACATCAGGATGAGATTTTCTGAGAATACTTTTATTTAAATTTACTGTGGTGATTTTACTCTCTCTGACAAGAAAATATAGTTTAAATTGCTATTAAATGTTATTTTATGGCAGTTTACTTTCGTTAATGTGAATGGAAGCAGTTTGGTTAAAGTGAATGGAGCTAATTGTTAACACAAGTTTGGAACGTTGGTTTCTTTGGTGTTTGGACTTTATGTACTTGAAATTCTTTTACTTCTGAAAGTTATAAAATAATTCTGAACACATTTCAGACTGCTTTTTTTGTGATAATAATGCAGTTTGGCAGAATTTAGTTGTGTAGTGACATACTTATTATTAGAAACGTTTAAGTGCTTATTGTGATACATTATCCAGTACTACAAGTTTTCTCTCCGCTGACTTGATGTATCCTAACTCTGACAGCCCCCATCAAATCCAGTTGCAGCTAAAAATAAAAAATAAAAAAATAAAAATATGCCTTAGCCTATGGTTAATGATTCTGTCAGGGCCACTACTTGGCCCACATAAACTTACCTTTTGCCCCATTTAAAAATATCTTATGTTATAAGGAACAGAAGAAGTGTATAAACACAGTATCTATATCCAAGTATGGAACCCAAAAATGTAACAATTGTCAATTCTGCAGGTATGTCTTCACAGAAAGAACTTTTAAGCATTCAGGTGGTCTAACACCATTCCATCTTAGATGTCATGGGACATGTAATACTAAAACCATAATATACATGACAAAAATGCTCCTTCTATATATATATATATATATATATATATATATATATATATATATAGGTAAACTAAACAGAAAGTTCAAAGAGAGAATTTGTGAGCACATATCTGACATAAGAAATCAGCTAGACACAAATGTGTTATACAGACATATTAAACAAACAGACACATCTCACGAACTTTGTTTTTTTATTTTACAAAATACACAAGAAACTTAAGAGGTGGTGACCTGAAGAATCACATAGACATTATTGAAAATAAGTGGATAATATGTTTTAAATCACACTGTCCACCTGGTCTCAATGAAAGTGCGACAATAAAGCTAATTCTGAAAGATAAACAATGTAAAATTAAATAATTTTGATACGCAGATAGATATAAACATTTAAAAAATTAATATATGGTTTTTAGTTATGTTACATGCAGATTTTTGTACTTTTTAGCATTCCTAGTACATATAAAGGATTTATTTATGTGTTGGTCTTTTTTTTGTGTTACGTCTTTAAAGGTGTAATCATATGACCTTTTCCTTTTTGCATTTAAATCATGTGCTGTAAATTGGCTGACTATTTGCCTGAAGAAGCCTGTATTGGTGAAAGTCTAGTACTAGCAAGCTATAATAAATTTCCTGTAAATATCGATTGTCGTGGTGTTGGCTTATTTTACATTTTGTTTTATTTTACATGATTTCTTAGTACACCAGCTTTATCTACATGGCAGAATTATTTTATATTTGGGTTGAATGATACACCCCAACTTAGAACAATTGCAACTGACAGCCTGGATGATTCTATTTTGATACCTTTGCTTGCTCAATGAGGATGTGCAGCAGGTGTTTAAAGAGGCAAGAAAACCTGCAACTAGAAATCTTATGTTTACAAGTGGAACAAGGTTTTCTAGCTGGTGAGTAGCCAATAACAGAGGTCCTGAAAGAGTTATGACCCCCTCTGGTTTTGAAATATTTGTGTGAGCTACTTAGAGATGGTTTATCATATACATCTATGAAAATGCATCCTGCAGCAATTTCAGCTTGTATGCCCATGGATCCACCTCTGTCGTTTCTATATGTGGTCAAATAATTCATTACAGGAGTGTTGCATGACAGGCCCCCCTCAAAAGCAAATTCCTCCTCCCTTGGGATCTCAACTTTGTTCTTGAAGAATTGACCGTACTTACCTTTGAACCTGCCTGTCAGGGTGATTTACAGTTCATTACTTGGAAGACTGTTTTACTCACCGCCCTGACATCTACAAGGTGAATCTCTGAGCTGCAAGGTCTCACTGTGTGCCAAACCTATATAATTGTTCACACTAATCCATCAATTGTGCCTAAAGTATTTTCTGAGTTTATCTTGAATCAAGCCATCAATCTCCCAGTTTTATATCCTGATCCAAAGAGCAAGAGAGAAAAGATTTTACATACCTTAGGTGTACACAGGCAGCTCAGGTACCATATTGACAGAACAAAGCCCTTTAGGACTGCTGACAGGTCTCTGTCTCCTATATGGGTCAAAGAAAGGTCAAACTGTCTCTAAGCAAACTCTTGAGTGATGGTTCTACTCTGATATTGTTTTCTGTTACTCCAACAATAGTGAATGTCTTGCAGGCAAGGTTAAGGCTCACTTGACTAGGGCCTTATCTTCTTTGATGACATATTGAAAAAGGATGGACTCTAGAAGCATTCTTGAGACAACAACCTGGTCTTTTGTTAATACCTTTACAAAGCGCTATGAACTGAATTCCTTTTCAAGGTCCAGAGCAGGCTTTGGTAGAAGCATCCTTCAGAGTTTCTTGGATCCTTATCCTTCCCCTTCCAGGGAGGGGAAGGTTTGAGAATTTACCTAAAATGCCACTGAGAAAGTGGGAGTGATGAACATAGTACAGACGCATAAGTCCTACTTGCTTGTAACAGTAGATGTTCAAATTTCTCACTGCCAAAGTAAGAGCACCCACCTGCCATTCCCCAGACTATGCATAGTTGAGGTATTTTTAAACCTGATTCATTTGGTTGTTGTTGGATTTGGTTTTTATTTGATATTGTGATTGACAGTAAATTTAGCCTTGCTAGATAACTCTGGGTTCAGGTACTTTCCTCTCATAGGTTCGTAGGCTGCTACTAGGCTAATGACCACTAGGGCCCTTAGAAAGTTAGTTGCGTATCTTAAACAATTTGGGTCCCCGGGTATCATGGGTATCTATGGAGGGCATGTTAGTAGGGAGGTAACTAAGGATTTGTAAGGGTGAGTGTTAGTTAGGATAATACTTTTCCTATTGACGGCCTCTGCCCATGAGAGACATAGGGGCAAGACTTGGGGTAAACTTATGATTCCCCACCTAATTTTCAAGGTTTAATTTGACTAGGGTCAGGGATGAACACTATTTTACATGGATGGGAAGCCTACTCTATAGTGTGGGTATCATTTGCGGCACATATCAGTCACTCCAGCATGTTCTATTTATGTCACAAATGAAGTTCAGATCCCTGGGTCTTGTATTCTGGTGCTGTTTGTTTTGTGCATGTGCAACCGATTCATCAGGGCTGGACCTTAGGAAGTCCTGTAAGCCAGGCAAAGATCCCCACTCTGTAGCCTGTAGGAGACTGAATGCAGAGACAGAGCCTTTAGGTGATCGGTGTAGGACAGGGAATTTGAGCATCTACTGTTACAAGTAAGTCAGAGTTATGCAACTGTACTTTATGCACTTGCTTTCATTTATGCTATGCTATAGAGAGTTTTCACCTTGCACACTTACTGGCACAATAGCAGAGATAGCTATAGCATCCAGGATGGGATCCGTGCAGATGTTCGATGGTTCACTACTTCGAAACCCACTTCACCGAGTCCACTTGTTCAAAGTAGTGAAGCTTCGAACATTGACTTCGGCAGTCACACTACAGCGTGGAATGGAAATATTTCCTTTTCCCTGCTGTAGTGCGATCTCAGAGTTGGTATATTTAAGTAGGGGGTGTGGGGGGTGCAGGGGGCTTGCCCCCCTGCAAAAACATGTTTTAGTGTTTTTTTTTTGGGGGTCGCTCAGGGAACTAGACTTCAGTGAAAGTGCACTTTTGTTGAAGTGAACTTTCACTGAAGTGTGGGTCTCCTGCTCTATTTCGAAGAAGTGCTCTTTCAGTGTAGACCAGTAGACCCTGCAGGATACATATGTGCTTGCAGCAAGGAGCAACAAATATGCACAGTTAGCTATAAACTACCAGCCGTATTCATGTGTAACTGCAGTGCAGTTCATATGAGTTTGCAACTGCAGTGTTTTGCATTAGGTTTAGAGTTCATTATTAATAGTATTATTGGTGTCTATATAAATGCCTTCAGGTGAGAGAGAATGAGACATCCTGTACTGTAGAGAATCCCGTGGAGACTGAAAGTTTGTATCTTGGATGTATTCTTACAGTCTTTGCTATGTTAAAGCTGGGCTGCAGTTCTTTTCACTCCACATCACCTGTGTTTTGCTTAATGGGGGGAATATTTTAGATCTTTGACTTCTAATTCCTTGGAGCTTTATTTCCCAGACTCCCTTGCAATTTGGCTCTGCTTAGTTGAATATTCTCAGGTGTCAAAACAAAATAAATTGCAAATATTGATTAAAGACTGTTAGATTTATCAGTAAAACTTGTAAAGGGCACTTAAGCCTATGTAGGATGTTTCTTTATTATTTGAACTTCTTTGAGAAATGCTATCCTCGGTGATTCCCACTTTTTAATTAGTATTTCTACACTGAATATGTTATTCCAAATCAAATAACATTTGATACTTTTTTTTTAATAATTTTGAAGGCATTACAACCCTCTTATATGTCATCTGGTGACAGGTGACTGGAACATTCCATTATATTATATTATATTATATTATATTATATTATATTATATTATATTATATTATATTGTATTGTATTGTATTATATTATATTAATCTATTTGCCCTATTATTCTTTGGCACTATGAGTGTGTTTTCCGTGTTAAGCTAATGAACTGAAATGATGGAAAATGAGCTCAATGTCTTTCACATTCATTCATCTAAGCAAGCAAACTAAGTTTGTTTTTACTAACATTAAATCCAGTGTTCAGATCTTTAGCTTACACCTCATTCTTACATATGAAGCTATTACTCATTCTGGATTTCTGATTTCATGAACTAGAAGCTCTAGTTTGTTAACAGCAGAAGATATAGCAGGTGCAGTAGTCCATTTTGTGTGCTTTAAACATTTAGTTAATATTTGGCATGTGATCCAGAATGCATTAGTTGTAATTGATTATACATCCTTAGTAAATGTTTTTCTGCTCATTATCTCTTATGGAAAAATACAGCTTCAGTTTGACAAATGCTTAGACATTGGTTGGTATTAATAGTCTCAAGGTTCACAGAGGCTTAGTATTTTTTCATGAAGACTGACACTATGCCTGTATGCAAATACACTAATCACAGGTTATTTCTGATGACTGCAGCAATGTAGAAACCTCTGTAAGGAAATGTCTACTTTCATGAAATGCACAAAGTTGATAAATTTAATCCTTAAATATATGTAAAGTATTATGTAAAAATATAAATGGTCATGTAATTTTAGAGGTTTTCGGGTATTATGCATGAACATGGATATGCACAAGCATATTATAAGTATTTCAATGAAACAGCATGCATCACAGTTAGTTTTATTAAGTTTTAAAAACTATAGAGGAGTTTTACATATTTTCTAATGCTTTTTCCTTATGTGGACACCCTATTTGTTTATTTAAAAGAGTGGAAAGAGGAACATAGGAAGAAAATGGGGAGATACAACAATGAGGGAAACACAAAAGGAACACATTATGATTTTTTTCTGGAGGATGTAAGTTAAGAGGGGTACTATATTTTTAGTGGAGATAGATCCCCCCTATTTTTCAAATATTGTTTGTGTAGGAAAGTAGTTTGGGTAAGTTACAGGGTGTAGTAGAGAGGATTAGGGAAGAAGGGAGGTGAAGAGGAGGTCAGCAAAAGAGGGCATCTGGTCCACAGGACCTCAAACATTACAAGTGCCTGATGGTGCTGCAAAGGAAGACCCCGATGTTAAGGAAGGGAGGAATCCTGAGGTGGCATAGAGATTGCAACCAAGCAGGAAATCAAGTCTTGAACTTGCTGAAGAGTATCCTGGACTGGCTGAAGATGTCTCAACACTACCTGCTCCACCACATCCTCAACCAAGCCTTAAAGCCCACAGTCTGTGAGGCTTGGCAGCCTGCCCCATGCCAGGGTGACTACTGGACCAGTGTTACTGCCCCAATCCTGTGAGGATACCCCTGAATGGGAAGAGGATGAACATTTCCTAACTGGGTGGGCTGTTCCTAGGGATTCCGGAGCTGTACAAAAAGGAACATAAATTAGATGGCAAGGTAAAAAAGAAAGACAAATTGAAATAAGAAAAAGAGAGAGGGAGGTTAGAAAGACAAAGATGAAACAGAGACAATAAATTCAATCATAATGTACTACATCAGTGCAATCTTTATTAACAGTGTTTTCATATTTTTATTAGATCTTTATTCAGAAAAAAAACAACAGAAAATTGTACTGAAAAAGGGAACAATCAGTACATTGCTTTCAAGTGGTTGTGATTTTTACATTTGTAGTCTGCCGATACTAACCACCACCCCACTTATACTCTTCCTACGGTGTGGTGGCTAACTGATTTCAGTCATCTTGTATGTGCAGTTAATATTTTGGATGAAATGAATTTCATAAAACATAAATACCATATTAAGTTTGTAGCCACAACACAAACTAACATTTTTTTCTAAAAGTTGTCTAACTGTAATAAAACTAATTACTAAGCTAATACCTACAGTGCATGGCATTATGTGGCAATGCAAATATGTTCTTTTCTGTTTGCATATAAATACATATGTCTATGTCAGATGATCGAGATTCTGAAAACATGAACATCAAAACAAACAAAAAAAACACTAAAAAAACCCACCAAAATCTACCTTTTTTACATGTTTTGCAGGGGGCAAGCACCCTACATCCCCATGTGTGGGGCTGTGCCCCCCACACCCCCTGCAAATGATATATACCAACTCAGAGGTCACACTACAGTGAAGAAAAGGGTACATTTCCTGATCATGGCTGTACAGCGGTTTCCATTCAAAAGCTTTGAGTATTCAAAATCTCAATCATATGGTCATGACCATATGAGTTTCAACAAGTTTCTGAATGCTCGATCAACTAACAGAGACCCATAGACAAACACACACACACACACACACACACACACACACACACACACACACACACACACACACACACACACACACACACACATATCCATACAAGCTCTAACATTTATATGTATTATTTTCCACTGTGCCACTTCTATAAATGTTCATTACTTTAGTATATACATTGGTATTTATCCAGAAGCATTTCTGTTTAGAGATATGTTTAATGTAAGTAATTCCTTTTGCTGAAATATAGATATAAATTTGCATGTACACATATTTATTCTTATATATACCTACCTGCATGTATGTAGTATTTATTTTGTTTGATTTTTAAAGCAGTTTTGATAAGATATATAAAAAAAAAAAACAAAGGTAAAAATGCTTACTATGGAAATCTGTCATTGTCGTCACAGTTTGTATACCCACTCAGCCAGCTGGTCTGGCCTACGTTTCTATATGCCATTCTACTTGTGGTAGCACTAGGGCTCAGAGCAAGTGATTCCAGTCAGAGATGACAGGTTCTCACCCAACTCTTGCTAGATATCAATTTTTTTTCATTCTGTGCCAAGTACTGATATTTTAATTTTCTCCGGGTAAGACTCCATTAAGAGGAAGACTATGATTTTAGTCTGCTTGTCAGACCAGCTTAGAACTCAGCCTCGTGCCTTCACTGGTGTTGCCATTTTTAAAAATCCCCCTACCAGAATGAAGGATGTAACTATAAGGTGGGGTTCACAGGATTGAAACCACATTCTCTGTGGGATGTGACATCACTATAACCAAATCCAGCTACCATGTAGAGGCATTAGACATGGAACTGCTATTATTGGCAAGTTTGATTTTACTAAACTGTTTTGTTACATAATTTTTTAAAGGAATAGTTTTACATTTCCTTGCCATAGTAGATAAAAGTCATTTATGAAATCATTACTTTTCAAGTTGCTTAGCTGTGTTTCTGCTTCTATACTCTAAAGTTATTATCGTTATTTGAAGAATAAATTTACACATCATGCATTTCTCATTTCATTAAGCATGCCTTTTCCAGGTTTGCATCAGTAAATCTCTTTTTTTCTCCTTCTTTTTTATAAATAAATGTTCATGTTGATGTCAATATCCTATAATATAAAATTCTGAGTGTTTTGAGGTGATGAGCTGTGTCACATTATACAGGATGGGCATGGATCAGGCAACACAATTATGCACACTTAACTGTTGCTTAAGCGATTTTCCATTTACTAAGTACAGTGATATTTGAAATATATCAGGCTTGTTTACACATTCCTGAGGCTAGCTTGACTCAGTTCCACTCAGCACAGCTCATCCACAGCTGCCTATGGACTTGTAATGTGAATCAATTGGCATACTCTTTCAGATATTACTATGATTCATATAAATAAATGCAACTCTTCCTAATTTGCATACAAAATGTGCAAAAAAGCCAGGTTTTATATGAATAACTTTAGTACTGCTAGATTTAGTTCTGATCATCTGAGTTAGGAAGCAAAGGTTTGGGGAAAGCATGAAGATTACCAAGTAAGATAAAATTGCAATAACATTTTAAAATTATTTGCAAGCAGTATATATTCAGTTAATACAGCAGAGATTATTAGGAAAACTGTGCTTTCCATTGATCTGACTGTCAGATGGCATTAATTCATGTGAATAGTTATGACATGAGTGTCACATATACATGGAAATGCATGACAACAGTGATCAAAATGTTTGGGGAAGTACTACCAATTGCAGTTTGAAAGACAAATGCTTTCAAGAATTATTTTTTTAATTTTTTTGGCATTTACAGAGAAAGATATGCAGACAAAACAATACATTATTTGAAGTAAGTGTAGTCTGATGCACTGCATTTATATAAGTGTACTGCGCTGTGAGGATACTGGTTAATTTGGCATTTGTGACTTTCAGTTATGATAACAAATTATGGCAGTATGCATACAAAGAGGTGGTGAGAGAATGATCTAGTCTGTTCACAATGGAATATGATGGCACTCTCATGATAAGTGTTTGCAGAAGAACTATGCATTTGTTGATGATGCAGTACAGGTTAATATATGATGTTTGACTTGCATTATATGTGTGTTGTGTCACCAAAAATATTTTATAGTCAGCCATTTGATTTATTTGTGATAGAAGCAAACATGTTTTCATTGGTATGGTCTTTGGCTGATGAGTGGTTCAAACTTCAGTGTATTACTTTTGCATGTTGTTTTAAATACATGAATGCAACAGCAGGGATCCAGACAGAGAAAGCATAATTTTAGCCATGGGGAGAACTGCATCCTCATCACTGCCTTTAGGACATAAGTCAAATTACTTTTTGGAAAAAGGGGACTCAGACAAGCTGAGACGGCAAAGGCCTAGAACCAAGTGTTTATGGATATAAATGCTGTAGGTGGAAGGTCTCTCACATTAACATAGTGCACAAAACAGGCCAATGACATGGAAGGATGTACCAGAGTAAAGGTAAGGTAGAAAGCAATTGTCCATATTACTACTGGGGGTAACCTCAAACACTTATTTGTTTAATATCTGATTAGAAGTACCCCCTCTCAATTCATGCAGATGACTGTGACGGAGATGATGATGGCACAGGCATAATTAGAGGTGGTGTGGACACTGGCAAATACCCAAGTTCACAACATCAATAGACATCCATTGAGGAAGGTTAGTTTGACCTCTATAACATATTTACATAAAGAGAATGACCACTTTGGTTAAATGATTGCATGTATCACATGACATTTACTATTAGCAGGGGAATCCTCCTCTTCTGCACATCATAACATTGAACACGGTGTGCATGGTAAGTGTCCTCCACACCTCCTTACAAAGCAAACAGTAGTGTACTGCAATGTTTGACTACTAATGTAAGTGCTTAATTCCTCACAGAGTCAGGAGCAGAAACTAGCAGTTCCACTGTTCCAGTAATTTTAGAAGATAGTAGCAAAATGACTGATGATGATGATGACGATGATGATGATGATATAGTTATGTTTATGAGACTGCCTGAGAAAATGGGCACACAGTCGCCAAGTTTAATGGAAGGATTACACACCCTACAGCAGGTACGTAACTCTGAAGGAACTCACATTTGGTCACAAAGTCAGGTAGATGGCAGATGAAGACTTTATACTACAAGCTGTACAGGGACATAATCAATGTACCTCAACTCCACTGTTCCTACAACCACAGGAACACCTTTCACGTGATGGCAGAAATTCAGGCAAAACACTGTCCACTATGACATCTGTTATGCCAGGCACAAGCATAGTTCACAACTGTCTCAAGAAACACATAAAGCATTTGTTGCCCAACAGTAAAGGTGTCATGTAATTGTTCAGGCTCAGTCCACTGCCATAGAGGGATAGCTGGAAATTATTAGTGTACTGCAGGGTGTAAATGATAATTTGCAGTAGTATATGCAAGTGTTAGAGAGTGGGGATAATGTCATAGTCACAGTCATCCAAGGTATGGTAGCACTGCTATCCATACACTACTCAGGATCTACCAGACTGAAATCAGACTCAATGATACTGTGCAGACATGTGGGCATAGCACTTTGCAGTACAAGTGTTTTTCAATAAAGTAGTGGAAATGCTAGGGGGATGACTAAACAGAACAGAGTTCATGCAGGCTTTGTGAGTGTTCATATGCGCATAGCAGAAACTCTCATTCTAGGTCTCTGTCCCTCAGTACTGTGAGATCACTATCTGTAGGATCACCTGCATCATGTTGGTCATATCATCGCAAAATGTCACTAACCAGCTCACATGACAGTCCCTCCTGCAGCTCACATGCACCTTCCCCTGTCCTATCTTTAGGAGATGTCATGTATGACACATTTGACCTTGACCTATTCTAAGTCAGGCTAGACATTTCAGGTACTTACAATGTGAGCTGTAGTAATTGACTACTAAGCCTTTTAATGCTCTGATGTCAATGTTTAACTTCTAATGCAAAATGTTTAAAGAAAAAAAAAGGAAAGAAAAACAAATGCAGAATTCATTTGTCCACAATGTAAACCAGAGGAAAGATACTTTGCATGTCCATGTATTTTATTTCAATTGTTTACAATTTAAAAAATTCTTGAAAGAAAGGTTTAGGGCATTACATGTGAATTACAAAGTATAACACCTTCATGGGGCCATCCATTATCAAGATTTTCAGTTCAGCAGTGGTACAGCTGACAATTGCACAGAACATAAAACCAATATTACACACTATTAAGAGAATAACATACACCTGGAAAAATATTGCATTACTATCCTGCCATCTATATTGGCATTGTTGCCACATAGCCCTCAGCACTGCACAGATGATGATTTATATCGCTAAGGACAAAAATGAATGTGTATGACATAATTAAATAATCTGATAGGCAGTAATTAAGAGAGAGAGAATAAGTCAATAATTTGTAATACATCTTACTTAAAACTTTGGAAGCAATGCATAATAGAGATAAACATATGATACATTTTGTATTCCATTTGAAGTTATTAACTCATGTCAAATGAAAATCTCTTAACATTATAAATATACCCTTTATATAAATATTATGTATATGATGCCTGAAGTGCTGTCAGTGAGGAGTCATGCATAAAGGGTCTATATTAAAATCACGAACATTTACTTACCTGAATATCTAAATGCTGACACCTATTCCGCGAACCACAAATACACCAAACACCGTAAACTGCCAAATTCAAAAACTCGAAATGTCATAGTTGTCCCATCCCACTGCCAGCTACATACTACCTACACAAACTAAATAAACCACATACATACACTAACCAGAACCCTACTTCTAACCATAAACTAAACCCTACATCTAACCGTACACTAAATCTTGCATATACCATCATGTATGCACTTAACTTAACCCGCACCCTAACCCTAAGGTCCATAACTATTGCACACTTACCTTAAAAAGCTATACCCAAACAAACTAAATAATCCACACACATACACTTACTAAAACCTTTCTTCTAACCCTATACTAAATCTAACATACATTATCATCTATGCACTTACCTTAACCCACACCCTAACCCTAAGTTCCGTAACTATCGCACACTTACCTTACGGAGCTATACTGCAGAAGAGCCAACCATGACGATTCAACGTTTTGGATTTTGCTCTTCAGGATGATCAATGTTTTTGCGGTTCGATGAAAATGTGTCAGCGTTTAGGTTTTCGGGTAAGTAAACCTTTGTTCTTTTTATATAGACCCATGCATACATTTTATAAACCATACTATGACAACCTTCTCTGAAAAAAAAAATGAGAGCTAATGTTTAATGAATAGTTATAGTAGCCCATGTATAACACCATAACCCACACATAACACTGAATGCATCAATTATAATCTATGTGTTTTTATAAATAAGAAAACACTAACCTGAAAGTCATGGGCCATAAATCTGGATGAGATGCTGCCTGTTTATCTGCAAAACCATATGCCATATATGATCCTGCCACTTGGGGTCCCCTAAGGACTGCTGCCAGCTGGTCATCATTAATCATAGCAGGATTAGAAATGAGAGATGCAGTGACTATATGAGTTGCTTCACCAATAGACTGGCATATGATCATGTACAAAATGCAACATGCAGTAAACATCCTGCGTGCAGTAGCTGGGCACCCCCAGACTTATCAAGGCATCTGAAAGTGCTTTTCAGCATGCCAAATACCCTCTTGATGAAAATAAGAGTTTGGGGAAGGGCTGTATTAAAATTATATTATACAGCTCCACTTGGATTTCTCACTAGTGTAATGAGCCATGGTTCCAGTGGAGTGTTTAGTCTTAAGCAATACATTTTACTATGATAACTACTTATAGGATAAAAAAAATCACTTACCAGCAAGAGGATCATTGAGCATCCTACCATGCAAGAAAATGTTGTAGAGTGAGCTAATGTGCCAGAAAGTGAAATTGTGTACACTACTAGGATGCTGGGCAGACATGTTGGTGATGCATTCCAATGCATCACGCACTACCTGGAAGCTGATGGAATGGTAGCCCTTCCTATTGCAGTAATACTCCTCCAGTGGACCAGAAGGGTTACAACTCGGATGCATTCAATCACACCAAGAACTCAGGGAAACATTCTTTCCCTTAGAAGGCACACATAGTCCAGGTTTGATCCTGAGGTGACACTGGGAAATAGATGTTCTCATCCACATGTTCCAAGAGTATATACAGGAAGTGCTGAATTATACTTGAAGTAGAAGCCTGAGAAATATCCATTGTGTCCCCAGTCTGTTTCTGGAGTGGCAAGTATAGTGGGGCTACAGATACCTTAGTATCCCCAATAATAGGAAGGCTACACATCCCCTCAGTACTTGAGTGGGGACCATACATGTTTATTAAGACTCTTATAATATCCTTGCCCTGTCTAAATCTATCAAGATTATTTAAGCAGTGTCAGTGAAGCAGCAGGTAGCACACTCACGTTTGGTGTAGAAGGCTGTGGGTTCTATTCTTACAGCAGGTAAACCAGTTGCTAACACTGTAGTACAACATGTGAAGGGTGTTGCACCAGAGTGTGCTATTTGTCAGCTGAGATGTTAAACTGAGACCCCCATCCGCTTGAACTGGTGGTAACTGAGGTGGGTGTAAAAGATCCCATGGCACCTTTTGAAAAGAGTAGGGTTCCTTTATTTATATATACATATTTACAAACATATATATATATATATATATATATATATATATATATATATATATATAGAGAGAGAGAGAGAGAGAGAGATTTACATATTTATACAACCATTTTAATGAATTTTCATTTTCAGACCTTACACATCAAAACTTGCCATTTCTATATTTTTTATATCAACTCTCACTCCTTTTTCCATAACTGTAATCAAATTTTCTTTAATATTAGTGACAATACCCATTTTCAATTAAACATGATTTCATTAATTCTTTCATTCCATATTAGTCAGATTACATAAATATTTTCTTATCCAAATCTGTCTTCAAATTCTTGTTTATATTTTCATAATATACATATTCCATCATGTCCATATTTATGTCTTCATAATTTTTGATATTTTCAAAAAAAAAATCAACATATAATTTATTCCACAAATTTTTAACACTTTCAGATTTTAAGAAGACATGTTCCATTGTTTCTTCTTCTCCAAAATACAAGCATATTCTTTCATTTTTCTTTTTATAATGTATATTTGCCTTAATGGGTAATTTCTTTATTCCCAATCTCCACAAAAAATCTTGGCCTTCAACCTAAACCACTCATTTCTTTAAATGCTTTAATCTTTATTCTTGAGACATTGTCTCATGGATTAATACAGTAATATTTCTTCATAACATTATTATATATTTTCTACCTTATTCTTCTTTACCAGTCTTTATTTTCCAAATTCTTATCTTTTGTTGATAATTCCCTATTTCTTCATTAAAGATTCTTTTGTTCATTTGTGACTTCTTGTAATTTTCCAAAAGTCCTTATACTTGTACATCAATACATTTGCCAGTAATTTTTCATTGTTTTAATTTAACCATTTCAATACCTTAGCTAAGCAGCATAAGCTATTAGATTTATCATACCTAATCTTAGCCCTTTTCAACAGTATTTAATCTTGATCCCTACACAAAGGAGAAGAATATTTCTAATAAAAGTTTTTTCATATTCCCTAGGAATCATAATAACACTGGATACACATGCTATCTTAACTAATAACACTGAATTAATCAAATACACATTTTATATATTAATCTGTATGTTTTTCATAAGATACAAACATCTTTTATTTCATTTATTATTAATTTTCATCCCTTCTTATTGCCTTCTTTATAACAATTTAACCCTAAAACAGATATTTAATTCATAGAAAATTGTATACCTGCTATTTTCATTCATTCCTTTGATCTCTTCTTTATTAAATATCACACCTCTTTCCTTTAAACATTAAACTAAATAAATGTTAGCTTCTCTCATCCACTCTTTATTTGTAGTTGTTATAATAATATCATCTGCTTATGACATCATAACTGAAATTTCAACTTCCATTTGAATTTTATAATTTATATTCTTCATCTTCTAGTTTAACTCTCAAACTACCATATTCATGAACAACACAAATAAAACTCCACTCATATGCTACCCTTGTCTTATACAGTTATTCATATCTATTTCTTTACATAAACATCCACTAATTAAGACTCTTATTTTATTATTCTTATAAGTTGTTCTACATACTTGCTTGATTTTATTAATATTATACATATCCATTATTTTCTACAATATATCATGCTGTATTTATTCAAATGCTTTATTAATATCACCTACTATAAGTTTTATATATTCTTTCTTTCTATTTATATCACCTATAAATTCTTTCATTATAATTAGTAAGTCTTGACACCCTTGTCCTTTTATATCATGCACACTTTTCTCCATTATGTTTTGCATCTTATTTTCTGTTTTATATTTTTTAAAACTATTTTATAGTCTGTATTATTTAAAAACATTGGTCTCCAGTTTTAATATCATCTCTTTCACCCCTTTTCCATATAAATTTTAATATTCCACTCCACAATTCCTTATATTTTAATCCTTCATTTAGCCATTCATTGAATACACATATTAAATAGTTTTTCTGACATTTTTCTAGATTTTTATACATTTCATCCCCAATAACATCTAGGCCTGATGCTGATTCTACATTTAACTGTTTAAATACTTTTTTAATTCATGTAATGCAATCTCTTTTCCAAGTTCTTTATTATTCTGTTCAGAACATTTTTACTTCTAATTTCTTTATATAAAGTCTCTTTGTTTTACTAAACATGTGTCTTCTATATAACTTGCAGCAATTTCAATAAATTGCTGCTAGCTTTTCTTTTTATTGCCTTCTTTATCTTTCATTTGTCTCATTATGCTACTATCTTTCATTACTATCTTACTTAGATAAGGCGAAACCTCCCTCTTCTTTTCTTCCTTGTAAAAATACTTTTGTTTATACAACAGTTCTCTAATTCTCTCATAAATTTACTTATAAATTTATTATCCTTTTCATAATATTCTTCATTATTATTTTCTAAGTTTTTCATCACATTTTTATATATTTTAGTATATTCCTGCTTTTCTTTTTCTCTTTTCCTATTTTTCCAGAATAGATAACCATCTTTATATTTTCTTTTAATAGCAATCAACCATTACAAACAATTAACATAAAATGCTTTCATAGTAATATGATCCTTCCATATTTGCTTAATATCTTTCTTTCCTTTTCATTCCATTCCTTTTCATTCATTTTTTATACCGTTTCTTATCTGTATATGCTCTTTATTGTGATATATTTCCAGCCATATTGTAAAATTATCTGAAAAAACTGTTATACTAGCTTAATCTTATATTATACATATTCCTTCTGATACCAAAAAAATCTATTTCAGATTTTAAAGTACATCTTCTGTAAGTACAGTCAATCCTCAGGATTTAATAATGCCTACACTAAGTGTACACTGTTCTGAGTGAATGGATAGCACAGGCATAACTCACACCTTCTTCCTCCTAATTTTAGTTGTCTTACTAATATTCTTGCAGCTTTAAATATTGACAAGGATTCATAAAGGTTACCACAATGTGTAGACTACATAAAGACTTAATGTAATTTTTCTGAGTGACTAGAAAGCACAAAAATGTGATGAGTGTTCTTGAATACTTGTCATGTACATTTAGTGTACATTTAGTGTATACTTGGTGTAGGCTTTATTGAATCTAGCCCAAAGTTTTTTCATCCATAGAAATAATTTTCCCACATTTAATTACTTCCATCATTTTTTTAATTTTTTCCCGTTTTCTTTTTATTTCCCCTTAAGTCACAATTGAAATCTTCTGTAATTATTATGTTCATGTTTACAAACATATAATGCAATATTTTCTAAAATAAATTCCCCCTTTCTTTACTAGTTATATATGCATATACAGCAATAATTATATACACTTTTTCTTGCCAAGCTTAGTCTATAATAGTTGTTCTTCCCATTTTAACTAATATAACATCCATAGCGTTTACTTCTCTTCTACAAAGAACTGCTATTCCTGAACACGGTTCATTTCCTCTATCTCATATTATTTCCCCATCCCACATTTTTGTGTCTGTAGTTTTTCTTCATGTGTCAAAATGTTTATGTCTTCCAGAATAATTATATTAATGTCACAATTGCTATACCATTCTAAAATTGCTATCCTTCTAGTAATATTTTTCATACTATTAACATTTACAGAAAGAATTCTTAGATTATTCTTTTCTCTATTCCATACTTTAGGAGATATCTTCCTATATTAATCTCTTATAAGAAAAGCTTTATCCATTTCCTTTCTTCTTTTCCTTTATATTAATAGCTTTACTTTTTATTTTTCTATCCTTAACTCTTCTACTAATAGAATTATTTTCCCTTTTACCATTTTTCAGCTTATATCTTCTTCATCATTAACTTCTGATTCTATCTCTAGTTCATCTTCATTGTTTTTTCAGTATCTCCCTTTTTTCTAAGGTTTCATCTAATCTCATCTTCAGTCCTTAATTGTTCTCTCTCTTTAGTCTGGTTTATAATACTTAGCTCATTCTTTTTTTTTTACAATCCATCCATAAAAGTCCCATTTTTTTTTACATTTGTAACATTCAAGTTCACATTTTTTTTTCATTTCATATCCTGTTTTACCACATATATAACATTTCTTTTTATCACAACTATTAATTAAATGCCCTTTATTTCCCCAAAAATAAAATTCTCCCCAATATTTTACAGTACCCTTTATTTTACAGCACCCTTATGACTATCAACATTTGTAACACTTGGAATATGTATAATTTATACATTTCCATTGTCAAAATTACATTATAATCCTATGTCCCAGTCCATAAACCCATATTGTCATAATATTTTGAAATGCTTAGTATTTCTTTACATATATTTTTAAATATTCTTTTAATGTCTCTCCATTTCCATTATGTATTTTATTTTTAGTCTCTTGAAAAGATGCATTTATCATGTATTTATTCCAAGGATTATCATTCTGTCTTTTTGTATATTCACACAAAAACCTCTCTATAGCTTGTATAGTCTGAAAAAATGTCATAAAATGTCTCTTTGTTGATTAAGATAAATGCTGTTACCTTTGTGCTTTCACTCTCAAAGGTAAAATGACATTGTCCCATACCTCATATCTGTTTAGCTCCTGTTCTTTTTTTGCTTTGTCTTCTTATCACAAATTTTCTTTTCATGCTGTCTTCTTTTTGTCACTCCTTTTTGTGTAGCTGCTACTGTCTTTGTGTAAGTCTTATTTATCTTTCAACTACATCTTTCCAGCATTGTTTCATTTCCTTTGTTTATTTTTTCAATAATATCCCCCCAAAACCTTCATTCTCCAGCTCATTTTGGTTTATTAATTCCTGTAATATATCATCCTGCAACCCTCCTGACTGGAGGGTAGTAACTATGCATTCCTCTCCAGCTGTCTACTTGGTTCATTCAAATAGCTTTCTTTGAAAAGCTTCCTCCAAACCTTCCATTACCACTCTGCATGCTGCTTCTGAGCTGGCATTTACCTCTGATCCTTTCTGCTGCTGCTCAATCTCACACACCATCCTCTCAGCCACCTCCACACTAGGAATGGGACTAGCACAAGTACTTGCATTCAAACAAGAATACGAGTACCGATCACAAGTAGGGAAAGTTTCCTGATGCCCTGGCCAAATTTCCCCTCGTAGCATAAATACCACACTGGGTCACCTCTCAAAAGAGGCTATTACCCTAATGGAACTAACACAGTCAACAAGGATAAATAAATTAATTAATAAGCAAATCAAGGATTTCCTGATTACCAGAATTATGATGTGCAATACTCTGCTATTTCTCCTCCTTCATGGCTGGTGAGTGCTTCTGGTTGCAAGCAGTTTTGGCTCGGCCAAGACAAGCAGGTCTTACTGGGAAATAAGAAAGCTAGCAGCAATTGAAAGCATCTTCACAGACTGCAAAGTAAATAGAAAAGGTGCAACTTCATCTTTTATAATGTGTCTGTGGAAGACATAAGTGTACAAAAGCAAAACTAAACAAAGGCAAAAGATGCACCAATGTGAGGAAATGGACAATGAACCACCAAAGCCATGTAGTGGTGGAAAAAATATTTATGATCAAATAATGGAAAAGCAAGTTAAAACAATAGTGCTTTTCATCTATTTCTTTGCATTGGTGCACCTTTTGACTTTGTATCTGCAGAAGGCACAGAAACACATTAAAATATTGACTATGAATTGCAAATGGGGAAGAGGTCTTATTAGCATACATCATTTTACATAATTTCTCATTGATATCTCATTAATACTTAATTTATATAAGTTTATTTGCAGCCATTGCATATTAGTGTAAATGGTCTTTATGCATTGTGCCTCAACTGCACTTATTCACAAATTGTGCAGATTGCCTTAACTCATTTGCATAACATTAATGAATACCACCCAGTATCTTTGCAAAGCAAGACAATTTGTTGGTTTTGTTTCATCGTCCACAATGTGGACATAAACAAAAGCCTTCATATTGCACCTATGGTGTACCTTCCCATAACAAAACTTCAGCTGTCCTGCATATGGTTTAGCCCACAATTTTTGGTCAAACAGTATATACAATATTAATTTTTGTAGGTATATTTTAATCTACACAAAGGAAAATGGATGGGGAGGGTATTTCTGCTACTTCTAAAACATGTTCATAGAACATGATTCATAGATTAGTACTAGGCTAACTGCTCTTGCGAGCCATTTTAAGCATAGCCAATTATCTCCTGTGAGATTCAAAACTTGTACTTTGTGGTTGTAAGGCAAACACCTTAACCATTAGGCCACCCTGAGCAGTGCTTATTAAATTTTTAATAAAACTCAGGGAATATCAGTGTAGTATCTCCTAATAGTTTGATGGGTCAGGAGGATTTCAGCTTCATATTTCAAGTACCCATATTTAATTTTTGGCTTTCTTCACTGTTTGTGTTGAAATTTGCATTTTTTTTTCCAATTTTTGGGTATTTTTTTTCTGTATAGTCTACTTTTTATCCAACTTCCAAAAGCATGCTTATTTTATCATATTGCTTTCCAGAAATGCTTGTTTTTTTAAATAAATTAGTTTGGACTCTAAAGCTCCTTTTTAGTCACAACCTCCATTGGTGTGATGTCATGAGTCAAAAAACAGTTCAGAAGCATATGAGTAAAAAATAGAAAACAAGAAGATATCAAATAGTGTTACAGTAATTAAGAGAACTAGTCAATATAAGAGCACTGTGTTTAAACAATACATTATTTAACAGGCTAGCTAGTGTAGTGCAGAGTGAGAAGAAATAACCAAGTGACAAAGAAAAAAACGTTAAGAAGCATTTGTATACTGTTTTGGTTAGCAAATGGGTTTTGAACCTAGAATTAGAGAAACAGTGGAATGATATGTTTTTCATGGCAAGAGGGGGTTTGTTCCATATTTGGGAAGTTAAATGGGAAAGGCACTGTGGTGCTTTTAAGGGAGCTGTGTAGTGGAATTACCTACAAAGAGAGTGGGAGTGGAAGTAGAGGTACATAAGGAGTGTATGAAGGACTTTGAGGATTAGTTAGCGATGGGCAGCAGTCCTGATTTAATCTATGGATTATGGAACCAGTCATCAGGCCCTGTGGGTAAAGAAAAGGCCATTATTTTTTTTCAAGCTGAGTTGGGGAGGGGTGCAGTGATAGTCCTTTTCACCTGTTCTCACTAAGAACAACCAAAATCTCTTGAATTTTAAACTGCCTGCCTGAGTCAAAAAGGTACCTTCAGAAGATGCAGTGGCTCAGTTTGTAAGTTCTTTGACGAGCCTCTTTTGTAGTCTAGACATTATGTCTGTGCCCTTTTATGATGTATCTTAATTAGGTCCTATGAATGAGATTTGCTAATAAGACTGGTTGGCAACTTAAAACATTAAGTGACTATATCATTGAAAAAATATTTGTCATGCTGGGATAAGTGGTGAAAGAAAACTGAAAAATTTTATAAATAGAAGCTGTCCCAACACAGAACCTTGGGAAATGCCAGTAATTAGTGTTGCAGGATCTGGTTAACCCAGACTCAGAATATATGTTGACTCAGTTGTTAAACCAATTTAATGTGATGCCATTCTCTCCATAAAGTGCAAGCTCAGACAATAGTTGCTGTGATGTCCTGAACTGAAATCTGGAATTCTGTTCCTTCCATCATCAGATAACAGACCAACCTATCCAGAGTCAAAAACTTGCTAAAAACACTTTAAAAACATTTGGCTCTGCTCTTTCACCCCCCACACCTGGCTAAACTACCATGGCCCTTACATACTTTCATTACTCCTTTATACCTCAGCAAAGTAAATTCCCAATACAAATTTCCTACTGTCTTCCATCCCTTTGCTGTTACTGCTACTTCAACTGTACATTGCCTTGACAAGTATTTTTCTGCAGCAAAATTCAGCTTTACCTCACTACCTTTTACTTGGGTCTATATTATAACATCGAAGTCTTAAAACTTCGAATGTTATAATATTGAATCCTATGCACCGAACGCTGAAAATAGCGAAGCTGCAGAATATCGAATACTTTCCTAGGGAAAGTATTCGGTGGACGTTTCTGCAGCTTCACTATTTCCTCAACTGTGGAGTGAAGGTTATGGACCAAGTTAAGGTAAGTGTGCGAATGAAGGTGAGTGTGCGATAGGGACCTTAAGGTTAGGGAGCAGGTAAGGTGAGTGTGCGATAGGGATTTTAGGGTTAGGGAGTGGGTAAGGTGAGTGTGCGATAGGGACTTTAGGGTTAAGGAGCGGGTAAGGTGAGTGTGCAATAGTTTGGGACCTTAGGGTTAGGGTTGGGTTAAGGTAAATGGATAGCTAGTAGTGTATGTATGGTTTAGTGTTGGGTTTTGTGAAGTGTATGTGTGTGGATTATTTATTTTGGTGTGCTTGTGTTGTGTGTATGTTTGTCAGAACAGCAAATTTTTTCCCTGGAAAAAAAATTGCTATTCTGACTGTTCGATTTTATGGTCTTTCGACTGAATGGGTTTGATATTATAACATTCAAAGTTTTAAGACTTCGATGTTATAATATAGACCCCTTTTACTTCTACCTCATTTTCGCTACAACTTTCTTTTCTTTATATTACCTAACAAATGTAGAATCTACTCTCCTTTCCTCCCCTACTCTCTGCTTTCTTCTCTTATTACCTCCTCTCTTGTTTCTATTAATTATCCCACACATCTTCTCTCTTATTTCTCCTACCTATAAATGTGAAATTGTAATTTGCCATTTTGAACCTTACTTACTGCATATGCTAAATTGTCTTGTATTAATAAGTAATGACTCTATATTTCACTGATTGCAGATTTTCTCCAGTATAGCTGCCTTTCAGTCATTGTATACTCGTATTGTAACTTTAAGGTCTAAATTTTCTGGTCTATATTAGGTGATCGAAACTTTAGGTAATCAAATTCCTAAAGATCGACACCCAAACAACGAAAGCTGTAAATATCGAACAGCCACTTCCGCAAATTCTTTCGTAGGGAAAGAATTTGTTTGTCCGTTATTGGGAATCTGCCCTTTTCTCCACTGCAGAACGATCTCGGGGTTGGCATATTTAGTTAGGGGGGGGTGTGTGTGTGTTTTTTTTTTCCAGCTAAGAAAATTCTCTCCCTACGAAATAATTCACAGAAGTAGCCATTCGATATTTACAGCTTTCGCTATTTAGGTGTCGAGCTTTAGGTATTCAATTAACTAAAGCTTCAAATTTATAATATAGACCATAACTTTCTGCTACACTGTAAAATTGACCATTTTCTTCCTAGAGCTTTAGTTTCCAGTCCTCTGCTGAAAAGGGACTAGCACAGCCCAGCAGGACTACTCAGGTCAACAAAATAAATAAATAAATCTTTATTCTTTACCTAGATCTATGAATATAGCACTAGTCAGTCTGTTGACATTTATACTACCTAAGATTTGCCAAGGATGTTCTTAGGTAGGGAATGTAATACAAGTAGGGTACTATGACTCTTGCGAAAATGATTGTGATGCTTATTATGGAGTATATAGCTATGCAAATGCAGTCTGAGCTGAATAAATGCTATACTTTTCAGGATGTAGGTAGTGGAGATAATCATGAAATACGTCTATACAATTCAAGCTGCACCTTTTCTGGACAATGGAATGAGCATTGCGATTTTCATAATTCAGGAAAGGACCCGGAGGGAAGAGTGATGCTAAAAATATGTTGTAGGGGCAAAGAATTAGGCATGCCCCAAACTTTGGGAAAGTCCATCAGTGCTCATGGACCTTTGTCTGATCAGCTTCCTGAGTATGAATTTCACTTTTTTTAGTGAGAAATAATGGAAATGAAAAATGGGAGAAATGACTGCAATCAGGTGTCAGGAGTTGAATTAGCACACCCAATGTTTGAGTAGTTGGTTTATGGATAAGGAAAGAGCAACATTTTTCTTCAACTCACCTAACAGTCGAGGAATAGAGTTTTCACCCAAGGACTAGCAGTTTTCAGGAGGGGTCAAGGACTGTACTCTAGCAACATGTCCATTATGTAATACACATAGGGAACTTAGGGCAGTGGGTAGTGTATAATGAAATGACCTCCACATTTATTAGAATGGCACCATACGGGGAAATTCTGGTCTTTTCTTCACCTGCTACATAGTCATTTACAGTAAGTTTTGTGAAGCCCCAATCCACGAGGTCTATGCAGGACAAATGCCATGACTAATAGAATGGAAAATTAAAGCTTGGGAACATGGCTGATGGCAGACAACAATAACTGGAAACAAAAACAAAACAAAAAAAAAATGGGAGCTGCTTCCAAAAATATACTCACTAGAGTATCCTGTAAGAATCCAATATTAATGCTAGCTATACCAGTATAGTGCTTGAAAGAAGTAGTTGTAATATCTGCAATGGAAGCAAGTAAGTGTGATAGGTTTTGAATACTTATTTCTTCCAGCCAGGTTGCTTATTTCCTTCCAGACGCATCTTGGATTACTGTTGAGTATTGATGTTTGTGGTTCATAGTAGAATGTTTTGGCTGTGTTTATAATTCATTTATATCATGTCTTTATGGCACAAAGTTGAGTCAAATGTATTGGGGTCCTGGTGTATTTTTGAGAACCAGAACAGTGAATCCTGTAATAGGAAGAATATATGTGCAAATGTGAGAGATATATGCTAACACTGAGGTTGCAGTACTTCAGTATATTCCACTAATCTAAGGTAAAGTCATCTGCAAATTATTAAAACCAAATCAACCTGCATGATAAGAGGTACAAATTCAAAACTCAAACCAAAAACCATAAAGGTCAAACTGGTGAAAAGCAGTAAAGGCAACCTCTGTTCCTCACCATTCCCTATGGCCATCATGCAGTCAAAGGTAAAAACCAACAGACTAAAACCAAACCAACCTGCATGACAAGTGATACAAATTCAAAACTCAAACCAAAACCCACAAAGGCTAAACTGGTGAAAAAATGGTAAAGGTAACCTCTGTTCATCACCATTCCTCATGGCCATCAGGAATGGTGATGAACAGAGATTGCCTTTTCCGTTTCACCAGTTTGGTCTTTGTAGTCTGCCATTTAGCATATACAAATTACAGGCTGCAGGGGTTAAGCCATCCTGGAAAAAAATATTATTGGTATTATACTAAGTTTTGACTTTCATTGTATTTTTTAACAGTCAGAGTTTTTTTAATTGCAGGACTCAGCAAGTATGGTTCTTGCACATCTAATAGGGAAACAAATAGACTGACACTTCAATATTTCTAAAAACCATCAAGCATCTTTCTTAGCTTTAAGATTTCCATTCAGTTTAACAGTTATTGAACTTGCTGATTTTTGACTGACCTCTTTGGTCATGGCTAAGTAATAGCACTTGTCTTATAATAAACCTTTTTTTCAAGAAATATTATGGGACAGCATCACCAACATTTTGTTTTCTAAAACATGACCAGTCCATAGCACTAAACTTTCAGATTATTGAAATGTCCTTATTGTGTTTAAATTGCCTGTTTGTTTCATAGGTGAATAGATTCATAGGTATTTGCTAGGCTATTGATCTGTAAGGATCTTAAGAAGTCTAGATTTGCATTCTCTTTGTTAGCTTTTTTAGTCCTTATATTTTGTGTTTGAATAGCCCAAAGGTAAGCAGAAAAAGGGTATGTTGGGACATTTACTTGTTGCCCCTATCCATGAAGTACATGGGTGATAAACCTGGGGTGAATATATTTGGTTTCTCATACAGTGATCCAAATTAAGTTTAAATACAGTAAGAGAACTAATTTGCTTTATGTAGAGTAGAACATGATACCACAGAAACAGTATTCCCTTTGATACATACCTATCCCTCCATGTCTTATTTATGTTGCAAAACAGATGGAGATTCCCTGAGTGGGACTTCACATTACTATTGGATTTGCAAATGTGTAATAAGCCTGATGGGATATGGTATGATAAGACTCTATACATGAGGCAGAGCTTGCATGATACTGAGAAGGGGGAAAAGGCTTTGAGATGGTGTGAATACTTTTTATGATATAGGACCTTATTTATTAGTGAAAAAGTATTGTGGTTGTTACACTTTTGACAAGTGTTTGAGAAGGCACTGAAAGTGGCATTATAAGCAATGATTGACTAATGAAAGCCATGTCCTGTAGAATGATTACATCCTTGGACCTGGCTGTCATATCTTTAGATGTAACCTGTGCGATGACAAAGGACTTTCTTACAATAGTGGATACAAAGTGATCAAAGGACAGTTAATGTCAGCATAGATTCCCAGATCTCTGACTATGGGATAAACATACCGGGTGTGTTATCAATGTGATAGCTAAAATGGAAGTAATAACAAGAATGTGTAATGCGGGCAGCAGAAAGGAAGAATTTGATTCTAATTCCCCAAAACACCTTTATTGTACCATAAAAGCAATAGATGAATAGGTGCTTTTTTACATTAAAATATACGACTGTCCCATATTTTAATGGATGAAAGTACTCATTCATTTATTTTTTATGGTGAAATAAAGGAGTTTCTGGGAATTAGAATCAAATTCTTCCTTTCTGCTGCAGCATTACATATTCTTGTTCTTGGTTGCTTTTGTAATGCTCCACTTCCACAGTAAAATGGAAGTAATACTTGCCAAAGGATACTAATGCATGTTTAGGTCCTTGGCTTTGACACTAGATGTTTATTAGGGAAAGGTCCTCTTACAGGATCTTTGCGTCCTCTGAGGCAAAAAAAGTGTAAGAATCCAGAATCAAACCCAGGCTCTCAACAATCAAAGGCAAAAAAAAACTACCATTAAGACAAATCTTTATTGCACCCTCTATTTTGTCTTGCAAAAAAACAAATAAACAAGGGGCAACACCATGTAAAACCAAAAAAACAAGGGGTAACACAATGATGACTAAATAAGGGAGCCTGTACTGAGTAGTAAAAATACTGACAGTTCTTTTTGTAAGCATGTAATCTGACATTGTTTATGAGGAATGTGATTTGGTCTGTTGGGGAATCAATATGCAGAATATGAGAAAGCTTCTTTAAGCAGTTTTAAAAGGACCTCTTAGAATGCTGATGCCAGTTCATGTCTCCAAAAATGATGATGCAGGGTGGACCCAGAAAGGGAGCTATATTGCCATGGGGAGAGTGAAGTTTCGATATGGCTCCAGGTAGAAGACAATAATGCAGAACCATAGCTACTTTAAGGTGTCGCTACACTAGGCACTCATAAGTCAGCCAGTTGAGTTCACACTCAGTCTTAGTGCAGGAAGATATAAGGCAATAATAATTTGATGGCTTGATACTAACCCCCTCCCCATCCAACAGCCATGTTTTTGAGAGACATAATGTAGTGACCATATGAATGAATAAATGATACATCCAGGTTTTATGCAGGATTCTGTTATAACAATAATGTCTCGATGATATACATGTATGGAGCACCTGTGACTGGCAAATTCATTACAGATACTGCCAGCAATAATGTATGCAATTTTTTACTATTTTAAAAATATCAAACACATTCAGAGGAGGCTAAAAGCCTAGTTTACCACTAGGAATATCTGCAAAAAGAAACCTTTACATCACTTGTGTGATATTAGTTCAATGTGTCTGTTTCAAACAAAGGGCCAATCCATAGGCATGCTTTCCTAGTATGAATATATAACCCCATAAAGACCAAGTCCAACAAGGGCATAATTTTCAGTGGAACCAGATTCCTGCTTGATGATTATCATGTATTAAAATGTGCAGTCCCAAGATGTTTACGGATGGGATGATAGAAAGTTGAGTGGTAACAATGCTAAATTACAAATTATCATTAATGATAACAGCATCCATATTGTAGTAGCTAGATGTCATAAGGTAGTAAGTGATAAAAAAGGCAATGCTATATAACTAATGCAAACCCGAAGTAAGATGTGGCATGCAAAGTGAAGGGTACACCCAGCCCAGCCCAGCTGAAGGCACTGTGGCACTGCATATAATTATATTACACAGACCATAATCTAACGCTGTTAATGCAACAGGCACTATTCTTTCATTTTTAAGGAAAACATTCCTTGCTGTTAGTAGGGCAAGCAATATATAACATACTGTTTTGGCAAACATTGTTTGTGTCTAACCTGAGGGTGCACTGACTCTTAACCACATAATGAATAAATCAGGCAGACACAACTCAAACATCTAAATGACAGATACAAATGTCGGGTCCATACCAGACATGATGTATTTTCCACCACAAAGTAAATAGCATTGCTCATCAACTAACAAAGAAAGGAGTATACAACAACTCTATGCTTAAACTTGTGTTTATCTTAGTCTTTTTAATATATTTCCTGTGTTAATTAGCTGATTCCATAATTAATCAAAGAAGTTAAAAGATACATATCAATTACATTTTTACAGAAGCCCTCATTAAACATCCCAGTCCACACCTCCATCCCACTCTACATTCCCAAGGGAAAAAAAACTTTCTTTTATCAATATTACTTGTCTGATGATTATTAAAAATATATATACTGTTCAAATAATGTCCTCCATCAATTTTGTGGAAAAGTGAATATAATGTCCTCCATCTATTTTGTGGAAAAGTGAAACTGGAAGAAATTACCTGATTCTCATGCATCAAAATAAGTCGTTTCATAACCATATAAGCAATTGCAATGATTTTAGAGATTTAAGATGGCAATTTTGGATATAAACACAAAAGCAAAAAAAAATGTTAATGGGACTGTATGAATGTGTTTGAAAATTAAATTGAGCACATTTAATGTTTTTCCATCATGGTCTAATCCTTGGACAGGACCATTATATACACACCAGTCCACTGTGCAGTCATAACAACATAGTCTGAGAGTTAGCCATTTCTTCTTAGTTGTAAAGAAAATGAAATCACTAACATCTGTGTTAGCATGACTGTCAGGAGATTTGTGTATATTCTCAGATTAACTTGTATTGTATGCCAGCATGCCTAATTGTGAAAATGAAAATACATTTTTTAAATGTTGATTATTTCCCTGTTTACACAGAATGTTCAAAGAATCTGTCAGTGTTTTGATACATTTCTAACTGCACATGCTTGTGAAGGACATTCTTAAGTTACAAACTGTGGAGAATCAGCTGAACAGTGAGTGATGTCATTAGAATGTTTCTGGTTGCTAAGTGATTATTTTAAACAGCTGATTTACAGAAAAATAACTTTTTCAAACAGCTGACTGTTATATTTTGAAATTAGAAAGTTGAGACTACAGTTTGTCAAGTGCTGTACAGTGGACACCAAGAAAAGAGAACTCACCAAAAACTGTAAGCTTGTCTTAGCCTTGCTGTTATGTGTTAGATTAGATCAGGTACAGTATTCTTTACTTAGACTACGAAAGCTTAGTTATTAAAATAGAGTTTTTCTAGAACAATGGACTCCTATCCTGCAGTTTAATTTTACATTTCCTGTGATTTAGTTCTGGTGTTTATTGAAAGCTATTGATTTATATTATTGCAATCATTTTTTACTTATTATTACATGTTTTTCATTACTTTACATTTTGACGGTAAATCAGTGTTGTTTTTTTCTTTAGAGTCTAGAGAGTGCTTCTACCTGTTTTATACTCCCCAGGTCCCCTTGAAGGCTTGGTCGCTTATTATCATAGCTATCATTTATTGTGATATTTAGTTTTCATAATTGGATACCCCTTTAGAATGGCATGAAGACACTGATTAGTGGCAGCATTATCATATTATTTTGGGGAAGGGACACAGCTAGAAATTTGAATCAGGCTTTCTCAGAAGTGTTTGGTTGTATGAGATTTAAAATTTACTTTGAATGTGATTGTATCAGACGTCATAAACTGGGACACTTTGCTGTGAACTGTGTAACAAGAAAATACATTTGGGATGGACAGAGGTATATAGTCCAATCTCAAGAAAATAGAGTGTTTTCCTGTTGTGTTTTTAGGGGAAATTGTGAAATATTACTTTTGTTTAAGTGACAGTCTCATATTGGAGTAAGTAGTGATGATTGATGCTCCTTAGTTACTGACCCAGGATAGTAAGGGATGTCACAGTTACTTATTGGCAGTCTGGTGAGGTATTGGCCAGATGTCATTTTATTGATGACAGTCCAGTGGGATATAGTTGGACGTCACAGTTGTGATCCTACAACCTGCTTTCATTTTTTTCCTGAAATTGGGTTTCTCTCTAACTGTTTTAATTCTTCCTTTAGTCCTGAATTCAAATACACCCTCTAATAAGTCTAAATCATTCATTCACTCATGTCCTAAGTTCAAATCCATCCTCTAGTAAGTCTAATTCATTCATTCATTCACTCATTAACATTTCCTCAAACTCCTTATGTGTTCCATCTTAAACAGATTTATTGGGGTATGTATGCCTCCCTAAAGATCTTTTATATTATATTAATCTACCCTCCTGCCAGTTTATTTTCATATGACTGATTTTATTTAAAGGTGTTTAAAACTATTTGTCTTTCCTGTATAGCCAGGAGAGTACTTTTCATAATCTGATATTATTCATTCATTTGGCTACCTAACCACAGTTATTGTGTTTGATTACATGTTAAATAAGTTATACCCTTCAAATGCCATCTCTTCATGCTGAGTTATGGGTGATGTTAAACTTCAGCCTTCAATAATAAATTTATTTATTTATGAGGAGTAATCTTGTAAGTACATTTATGATGAATGACCTACTTCAATCACAGCCCAGATCAATTGACAAGCATGCAGCATACTGCAATAATACATACAAGAGTGTTAAAGAGTGTACAACAGACACATTCTGTCAGTATTGTAGAGACAAGAGACTTAGGATACATTAGCAGCATATATTTTTAAATAAATGACTGCTATATGACAAAATATCAGAGAATAAAAGGCTTTTTATTGAGACCTGCATGAAGTCTCCTAAACCTCCAACAGAAGGTCAGGCAATCAAAAAATGCAAGGTATGTGTAACATATTAATGCAAAACAAGCTCTATGAACTGATAGCAGAATAATTAAAAACTACAAGTTAATTACTGGCTTTTCTGCTTCTGGCAATAAAGATATTATTCCTTAAAATTTATTTTGGCAAGTAAATTAAATGAGCTAATGAGAGTTACATTTTTAAACATATTCACAGCTTTATTGGTATACTCCCATAAATATAAAACAACAAAAACAACAAAAAAGGACATCATTTAAACAAGACACCTTGAATCATAGCAACTGCTATGCATGCATTTAAGTTTTCAAATACAGTCATATAGTTTTGAGCAAGGATAACATCTCGTCTTTTTGGCAGCAGACTAAAAGTATTTGATACAAACTTATGGTTATTCATTATCAAACCCCATTGCAACTTCCTGGTAAGCTTTCATTCTTATTACACATTTCTTGTTTTTGTCTTTTCATCTACAACTCTCCACTGTATGAGTACTGCAACCAGGGTAACCCCATACTGATATGCCTAGTTTGAGTCTTGCATTTAGTTCCTGTATCATACAAATCATAAATCCCATTCATTAGCTCTATAACTTCTTCTATGGTGAGGTGGGATTTTGTTGCTTGCATGTTCACATTAATAGCTTTTTGGAAATTATTAAGAAATTATCCAAAATTTTACTTATATATCTGGCCAACCCTTTAAGTCTGTATGACCTCAGGATAATAAAGACTATTGCCAAAATCACTTCATTGCACTAAACAGACATGACCAAATGTAATAAGTTCTACGTATACTACCCTGCTTCAGGGCAGTCTGAAAATACATGATTTAAGTACCCTGAGCAACAGAATTACTACACTTCCAGTATTGACTTTGCACTGGTAATTGCTTAGGAGTATAAATATATTTGCGGAGGCATATCCATGCAAATATTCTAAACTTATGTGAACTGATGACAAGTACATTTATTCTAATCCTCCTCCACTACCTCAATATTTAAAACATTGATCCATTTATTCCTAACCATGGATACCATCTTATTCTTCACCCTAATACTTATCTAATAGAGCTGACTTTTGAGACCTTCTGTTGGATGTTTCCTTATCTAACACTACTTATAAAGTTGTTCAGTTCACTGATGCTTATCTTTGCATTTGGCTTTGAAAGACCCATGCACCAACAATTCACCTCTGCAGTGAATTTTCACATATAGACTTGTCATGGAAGAAATTACCCCTGGTCTGGGAGCTGGCATAAATATATTTAAATATCTCTCAATTTCATTTTTATAATTACAATCCTTCAGGCTATGTCAGATCATGGAAAGGATAACAGTGTTGTTTTCTCCAACAATTAGCTATTCCTAAACCCCACTTTATTGACTCTATTTATTGAATGATTTATCCCAAGTCTTCTCTCAGAACAATGACACATATATATCTCTTTGTTCTAACCAGTCTACCAATGTTCTCTACCATGCCATATCATAATCTGAATGATACCACTTATATAAGATATTCAGCTAATCAATCTCCCATGAGTAGTTCTCTATTTAGCAGTTCCACTCTCCTGTTTCAATAAAAAAATCATCTTGTTGTAAGCCACCCTATGTCTTCTGTTTTACTATATAAGTTGTGTTACCATATTTTTATACTTTACCATACTTTGATTTAAAAAGCCCCAGTATGATGCAGCTGGCAGCATTTGGGATACATAGAGGGGAATGACATGATCATGTATGTCATCATATTCCAGCAGGTGAGTTTTCCAACAAGCAATCATTTCTTTAATCCTCTTCACCACTGTGTTATAGGAGTAATCTACTCCTATCCTTCAGCATCATGGCCACAAGAATACCTAAATATTTCATTATGTTATGATGCCACATATTAGGAACAGTAAAGCGCATATTATACCACAAAGATGTTTCACTTATATACTGTTACACATACGAACTGGCAATAGTCCTCATAGGACTCTAACTAAACCAGTCCGTTTATATCAAAAGACCATTATTCTTTTGTGGCTTCCTTCTTTGTACACTAGTCTTTTATTCAGCAACCAATAGTTAAACACATGCAGGAAAGATAGATAAAAATGACCAATGGTTGTATGTTGTCAGGACCTGCCTCTTTTCTTGACCAATCAAAAAAGAAAATCAATTTTCTAAACCAAAGTGGGCTTCCATAAAAACGCATCTTTATAGTACAAGGGATGTTTTGCCTATATGTTGTTACACATAAGAACTGGCAATGATCTTAATAAGGCACTAACTAAACCAGTCCGTTTGTATCCAAGGCCATTACTATTGTTTGATTTTCTTCTTATTAAACCAATCAGTTCGGTTCAATAGCCAATGGTTGTAGACATGGGAGATATGCCTTCTCTTTTTGACCAATCAAAGGGATCAGGGGTACAAATCTCTAAAGAGCAATAAATAGTGATTGACTGGCTGAGAAAGGGAGAAGCCTGTATACAAAAATGACATCTGGTCATAAGTGACCGTATAGTTTTACAACTATTATTAACATCTCAAATGAAAGACTAAATGTCTGATTAACATTAACAACTGGTCTTAAAAAAAGAGATATATGTATCCGAAACTTTTTGTGGTGAATGTCACAGAGAATCACTATTTATTGCTCTTTAGAAGAAAAACGAACAATAGTAATTGCCTTGGATACAAAAGGACTGGTTTAGTTAGTGCCTTATTAAGATCATTGCCAGTTCTTATGTGTAACAACATATAGGCGAAACATCCTTTGTACTATAAATATGCATATGGAAGCCCACTTTGGTTTAGAAAATTGATTTTCTTTTTTGATTGGTCAAGAAAAGAGGCAGGTCCTGACAATGTACAACAATTGGTCATTTTATCGATCTTTCCTGCATGTGTTTAACTATTGGTTGCCGAACAAAAGTGACTGGCATAAAAAGAAGGAAGCCGCAAAAGAATAATGGCCTTTTGATATAAATGGACTGGTTTAGTTAGAGTCCTATGAGGACTACTGCCTGTTCATATGTGTAACAGTATATAAGCGAAACATCTTTGTGCTATAATATGCGCTTTACTATGGAAACCTACTGTGTTTAAAAGAATTGACTTCTTGAATGGTTTTTGATTGGCCAAGAAAAGAAGTAAGTTCAGATAATGTATCATTACTGGCTAATTTATGATTGGATTGGAGAGAATTCTATTATTGTATTATTGGCTCCAAGAATCGACTTCCTGAATGGTTTTTGATAGGCCAAGAAAATAGGCAGGTTCAGACAATGTATAATTATTGGCTATTTCTTGATTGGATTGGAGAGAATCTTACTATGGTTTTATTGGATCCCTGAAAAGGAAATTTAACTTCAAATGATTGGCTCCAGAGCGTGGGCATATACAGCAAGCAAAAAGTGATTAGAGATTCATCTTTTTAAAACTTCAATAATACAGTTCTAAGTATATGATCTGAAAAAGGCTAAAAACCCAAAAATGCTTATCAAACTGGATTATATGTTTCTGATTTTATCTTACATTGTTAATAAATAATTTTAACAGTATTTTCAAAAGTTTTTGGATGTCGTGGTGGTTTAAACTCCTTTGATAACCAATCCATCCCAGGGGGAATCAACCAACAGTGCCTACAGAAATTTTCTTCTTCTCATGTACATGGAGGCATAAGCTATTCTGCTTGACATTCATCATTCCCACTCCCTCATTTGCATCAAGGTTCTCTGCATGCATAGCCAACTTATGCTGGCAGCTTTTCAGAGCTCAGAACCTCCTCCTATGACTCTCTGTGATAGGGGTTTGGCAAAGCCCCTATCATCAGGGAAGCTTAACCCTGTAATGGAGCATTAGTTATGCAGTCTTTATTGCTAGCAGTAGGACTCACACAGTTAAATCTCCTTAGCAGCCCACACTTGCAGATTACAGCTTCTAGACTCAGACAAGATACCTTTGTGAATGCCCTTTCCTCTTTATTTTATATACTTTTGTTTTCTTTCTGTTTTTATCAAAAACAATAATATATAGGCATATATATATATATATATATATATATATATATATATATATATATATATATATATATATACACATATATATATATGCATAGTAGCTGCGGTGGTGTAGCAGTAGCATTGTCGCCTCACAGCAAGAGGTTCTCTCGTTCGATTCTCGGCTGGAGCGCCTTCTGTGTGGAGTCTGCATGTCCTCCCCGAGGTCGAGTGGCATTTGAAAGACATGCGTGAATGGGCGTGCCTTCGTTGAAGGTTGGGCATTGGGCTGGCACCTCAGCACCGTAAAAATTAACTGCCAGTCATTAGCGGACTGGTGTTCTGCTGTGGCGACCCCTAACCGGGAAAAGCCGACAGAAGAAGAACAACACACATATATATATATGTATATATATATATATGTGTGTGTGTGTGTGTGTGTGTTAACTGTTATTATAGTTTACTTTTTATTAATACTGTTTTTAATTCCTCTGGGAATTCTGAGTTACTGCTGTTTGTATGTTTAATACTGCTTTTAACCAGTTACTGGACTTTTCTAACATGTTTAATTCTGTGATATCAGCTGAAGACTAGGGACTGTCTCTTGCCAGAGTGACAAAAGGCCTTTTGTTTCTGTTTATCTCCTTCATTTTTAAGTTCTGACAGGAAAATATTGCATTTTTCACTTTTTTTCATTTTTATATTTATTACTGGTTTAACATGGATATAGCTGTTTTTATCATTAAATCACAATATTTCCATGCTTTACTTTATTTGCATTTTCTGTGAAATATTTTTTTTCATATCTGACAAGAGATTCTCTACATAAAGGCTCATTTATGCTGTTTTAAAAGGTTTCTATTTGATTTAATGGCATATATTTAATTTTTTGTCACTATTTGGACAATTGAATTTGACTTGGTACTTTGTGTATGCTGTTTACTACACTGCGTAGATTGAAGAACAAGATTTAACACAATTTAACTTGTTTTTGCTATATTTTATACAGCTTAGCTATTTTGCTGTGTGGGAACATAGTGTATGTTTTCTATTATTGCTGCCCTTAGTCAGCTCTTAATAGTCAGTGCATTATTCTGGCTGGTATCTTTTCCCCCGACTTGATAGATCCTAATATGGCTGCTCCCCCATTCAAATACAGTTGCACCAAGTTTGTGAATATGTTGTTGCCTTAAGCTGGCTCACAGACCACCTACCTTCTTCTCTGTCACCCTTTGGTGTGAAAATGCAGCCCCTTTTAGTATTGGGTCAGACACATCCTCAGGGGTTCTTCCAGCCCCTGGTTCGGGTAGGGTAAGAGATCCCTTGCATAATACTCTACTCCTTATACTTTGTCATCTAGTACTATGATAGTAAGAATAAACAGAGACTTACTCTCATTATATATAATCAGGTTATTACCATGTATAGATATAGTTTCCTTAGCTGAGTGTTTTGCAGTCAGTTTATCTCAGAGGCTAGGCTCCAATTCAGAATAACTATTTAGCTACCTTCTCTAGATATCAGTTTAATGCCACAGATTTTGATGGTGACTCTGATGAAGACAATAGTGAACATTCTGAGTCCATCCAATCTGATTTTTTAGAAGTTGAATAGGTTCAAAAACCCAAGCAAGTATTAACCTTTCCACAGATGTTAGCTAGGTTTAGAGACGTATTTGACTAGAAGCAATGTGGAACTACGCCAGAGATTAGAAGAGTTTATCATCTTGCTCAGGGTGAAATTCCAAATGTTTTGGTTGTTACTCCTGTTACTGGTCTTAGAAGGTGCCTATAAAACTGCATGTAAAACCTCTGTGGCTAGTGAAACAGTTTTTAGTCTTTGAGGAAATACAAGGTGCACTTTGGTCTTGCAGCTCTCTTTGCTCCTTTGTCAGATGACCCAACTACAGTTTCTCGAGCTGCCAACTCTAACAAAAAAACCTTGGCTTCTTCTAACCTTATACAGCTGGATAACATTTGCAAGTGGTTAGAATCTTGGGGGGTGGGGGGACTGGTTCACTCTAGTAATTTACAGTTCAGCTGACTTTGCTGTATCTTTGCCTGCTGAACAGAAGTGTTATATGACTGACACTGTTTCTGATGTGACCAGGTTTTGAAACTGGCTTTAAGGATGGTTTTGTAAGGTTTGGACACTATTTATAGATTATGTGGTATCTTCTGTTATACTGAGAAGATTTGCTTGTTTACATAACCAGAATTTTCTAAGGATTAAAAAATGAGATTTTGAATGCTCTTTTAAATTCAAAATTTCATTTAGTTCCTGTTGCTTTGCATACCTCTCAATTGACCAGATTTTTGCAGAAAGCCCAGATTTTTGCCTCATATTTTTGTCCCTTCCTCATAATTTTTATGGCAAACCATTGGCAAATCATTGAGAACTGAAGTCAGAAAATAATGACAGACATTTAAGTTCCAGACTTCATTATTTTCAGAAAAGGTATGCTAATACAAAGTCTGTTATTCTATCAAATTTTAAGTCTCTAAGAGCAATATTTAAAATTGTGCCTGTTTTGGCTTTTGATCCCATTGTGTATGGCTTGTCCAGATTTCTTGCTCTTTGAGGTTGAGTATGTTGCTTTGCCACATTTTCAAACATTGGGATGACAAAGGTAAATTGATGCATGGGGTATCTATATTGTTTCATTTTCCCAGGTTCTCCCCTAACAAGGCATTCAACTTCAAAGGGCAGAAAAGAATATCCTAGCTTAACAAGAGTCAGGGTACCAGGAGGAAATGGCAGGAGGATAATGTTTCCAAACCAAATAAAAGGGCTTCTTTTCCTAAAAATGATCTTTCCCCTGCAAGTAATGATTATGACTCAGAACGTCCATCTCTTCCTCCTGTCCTTCCTCCCCTTTCACCTTTTCCCAAGCTTTAACTCAATTAAGCAGCCTTGACACAAATAGTCTCAGGCAAATGGGTGTGGAGAATAATTCAGTGAGAATATCTTAGCAGTGAACAGAAAATCCTTCCGCACTCTTCAGATCAGACACGCCTGTTTTTTTTTCCAGTAGTCATTTGCAAGTTGCAAACAGAGGTTATAGAACCAGTTCGTTCACCACAAGAAGGAAAAGGAAAGGAAAAGGATTTTATACCAGAACATTTTTGTAACTCAAATAGGAGTTATTGTGGAGACTGGTGTTAGATCTGGTGTACCTAAATACCTTTTTGAAAGTATCCATATTCAAATTTTTCACCCTGTTGACAGTCCTATCTCTTCCTCCAGGCCACTGTTTCATGGTGACTTTATATCTGAAGATGCTTATCATCTCTTGCCAATTGCTCCCATCTTCAAGTTGAACCTACGAATGTCTTGCCTCAGACCCTCACAATGAGTTATCTTCCTGGGGTGTATGATGGACACAGAAAAACGTATGTCTTTTCTGCCAGAACACATAGTCCTGACTGTTAAGAACATTTAAAAGACTTCTCTCTTCAAAAAGCTGCCACTGCAAGAGAATGTCTGAAAATTCTAGGCCTCATGACATCACTGATCCTCAGGACACCACAGACCAGACTCCACAAGAGAAGATTCAATGGTATAATTAAAAAAATGCTGGACCCAGTGCCTGCTTCCATTGGAATTTCAGGTACCAGTGCTGAATTTTCTGAAATAAGAAGGATGATATTTCTCTCAATCTAGACCTACCCTTCTACTTCCAGATCCCAGTTCGATTAGTCAGATGGAATTGTCAGATTTTGCATGGGGAATTCAAGTGCAAGGCAAATGGGGTCCTTCAGATGCTACAAAACATCAAAGAAATGTTAGCAGTGATTCATACCTTAAAAGTTGTACATCACCAAGACTTTTGGTCTCCAGGTTCCCTTTTATTGGCAACAGAGGACACCACAGTCATATGGTACCTGAACAAACACGGGAATACAAGTTCATACCCTCTTTTCGTATTGGCATTGATGGCATGGAAACTTGTCTTACAGAATTCTCTGATGCTTTAAGCCTCATACATCCCAGCAGAGCAAAACATAGCAGCAGACAGACTAACCAGATCCTATACGGACCCACACAAGTGGAAACTCAGAAAGGAGGTCTGTGTAGATTTGATCGAGATGTGCGGATATTTCATACAGATCTGTTTGCCTCTTTTCAAAAGAGACAATTGAAAAACTCTGTTTGAGACATCCTTGCAGCATTGCTTCTAGGACAGAAGCATTGCCATTCTCTTGCATAGGAACATTTCGTTATGAATTTCCACCCTTTCTGTCGATATCCAAGTTACGTCTGAAGATTCAGAAAGAATTGACAAATATCATTGTGGTGACCCCCTTTTGATCCAAAATTGTTTTTCTGTTTAATGCAATTGGCCAAAGGCAATTACCACATGCTTCATCACACTCTGGATCTGCTTACACAATGTTAGGGAGAAGTGGTGCATCCCAACTATGAGCAATTGCAAGTGACAGCCTGGATGAGTCTATCTTCATATCTTTTAGGCACTTGCACTTGTTCCATGAGGATGTGCAGCAGGTATTGAAGGAGGCAAGAAAACCTGCAACTAGAAAATCTTATGTTTACCAGTGGAAGAGGTTTTCTAGGTAGTGCCTAACCAATATCAGAGGGCCCAGTATGAAGTTTACCCTTCTGCTTTGGAAATATTTGTGTGAGCTATACAACTATGGTTTATCTTTTTTTTTTAAAGAAACATCTTTATTGAATTATCACGTATATTATAGGCAATCATACATTTATACAAATGAAAACAAACCATATTGACATATTTTTGGTTGCAAACATTATGCATCACTTAGGTTCATAGGTTCAGAGGTGTGTGCTAGGATAATGGCCCTGGAGCCTTTACAAGCCTAGCCCATAGGATTACCCTGGTATCATGCCACCCGATCTTAGTTCCCCATGCCTTTGCCATGTAGAGCCACTGGAGTGATCCCGGGGTGAATTTTTTATTTCCCATCCACTAATCAAGATTTCTCTTGAAGAGGGCCAGTGAGATACTCTGTTTGACATGTATGGGAAGTCTGTTCCATACCATGGGCAGTATCTGGGTTATGAACCTGTCCCTCCAGCACGTTTTGTTGATTGTGGTAATAAGGTTGAGGCCTCTGGAGCGTGTGGTGCGGAGGGATTGGGATTTATTTTGATGTAGCATTTCTAACAGAGCTGGGTCAGACATGGCTTTGTAAGTCAAGCAGAGATTGCCTCTAACTAGGCAGTATGAGAGAGAGAATAGTTGGAGTTTTTTGAGCCTTTCCATATATGACAAGTGTTTAAGGCCAAGGATCCTCTTTTTGAGGTACTTATGTGGTCTCTCAGATTGTTGCAGGTGTCTAGTAAGGTATGTGCCAAATGGGGCCTCTTTCTTCCTGGATGCAAAACCCTTAGTAATGAGATGTGCCACAAAGAAGACTTTCTGACCACAGTGGCAATGTAGTGGTCAAAAGAGAGGTTGCTGTCAACCTGTGTTCCCAGATCTCTTATGATGCCTTCTGTGTTCAGTGCACTACCATTGATGTGGTAATTCATGGGAACTGGGTTTTCCCAAAGGGGATGACAACACATTTTTTGACATTGAGCTTAAAGCCATGGTTCTGACACCAGTAATTGGTCTCAGTGAGGCCTTTCTCTAGGATGTCAACATCACTTGGAGAGTTAATAATGGCTCTCAACTTGCAATCATCTGTGAAATTTGTCAGCCAGAGTCCCTTCATGTTGGCCTGGACTTCTGAGAAGTAGATACCAAACAGGAGAGGATCCAGGTTGATCCCTATGGGACTCCACTCATGACTGGTCGGTAGTCTGACTTGGAGTCAGCTACTTTCACACTGTGGGATCTATCTCTGAGACAGTTTGCAACCCACCTAGTGATATAGGGGTTGATGCCAAGCTTAGTGAGTTTTTCTGTGATTCCTGAGTGGGAAATGGTATCAAAGGCCTTGGCCAGATCAAGGTAGGCTGTATGAACCACCTTGCTCTCCTCCACAGCTCTGGTGACTGACTCAAAGAAGTCGACCAAGTTGAGCAGGCATGATCTACCCTTCACAAAACCAATGGGGAGATAGTTCCCAGGGTCTGTAGTTGCTCCTCCTTGTGGAGAGGGGATGACTGTAGCAGTGCGCCATTCGGTAGGGACAAAGCCTGAGTTGAGGCTGTGGTTGAACAGGGCACACAGGTGAGGTGCCAGGTCACTCTGTAGTTCATGTAGAACACAGCCAGGGATATTGTCAGGTCTCATGGAAGCTGTACTCTTGGCCTTGGACAGTGCTGTTTTAACCTGTGCAGCAGTAATAGTGGGTGCCCGGCAATCTACTGGTATTATGATTTGCCCTTTGGTGGGGGGGGGGAGTCATTGTCAGTTAATTACATAATTCATTCAATTCTTGCCTTACCTTAAACTTCATTCCTCCTCCAAAATATTATTCTGCATGTTTTGTTCCCACAGTTCCTATTCTTTCCTTTTTAATTTGCTCCTACCCTTTTCTAAAGGTCTCACTACCCCTTCTTTTATCACTGTTACTATATTCACTACATCTAGTACAGTTACTTTAGACTTTGATTTCCATTTTGTAGTAAGTGCTTTTTTGGCAGCCACCAGAATTAAACTCATCAAGGCCTTACTATGTCTAAGCAATTTCAATTATATATATATATATTTGCTCAGTTACACCAATTTTCTCACCCAGTGTCTCTGAAAGAGTATTTTGTAGGGAATTTTTAAAGTCTGCCAACTTGTTACTCTCACAAAAATGTGTTCCCAATTACCTCTTACTTCCCCTTCACACCTCTAACATTTGCAATCTACCTGAGGAAAAAGTATTTGGAGCCTGCTTGGGGTAAAGAAATACCTAAGCAAATGCATCCAAGCAAAGATCCTGAACCTTCTAGACTTTGTTGCATATTTGGGAGACATACATATATCTTCCCATTGTTTCTTTGTGAATTGCTTATCCAGTCTCTCTTTCCTATCCTTTTTAATCTCCTCTGATCGATTCCTATAGTTATCATGCAAAATTTAATATGCCCTACTATTATCCCATTTTAACAATAGCTTCTGTTCTAGACTCTAATAAAAACTGTACTACTCCCTTCTTACCTATTATCTGTACCCATAATTGCAGTTATCACTATTGGCAGAATCTCCTTTCTCCATTCCTGTATTGGCTTAGTTCTTAGAATACTTTCCACTACTTTATGAATATAATATTATGTGTGGTTATTGTTGTTCTCTTTAAGGATCTGTTTCCAAAATCGCAGTCTCAACTTGTTTCTTGACCTTCTTCCCTGTTTCATCATCATCCTTTCCCACTGGAATTATAGCTTTCTGCTTGTATTACTTTTAGGAGCCTTAACTGTCTAGCTCTGAAATGCCCGTTCAAATCAGGTAATCCCAAACCACCTTAAACTGCTGGAAAGATCAACTTATCCCACTTGACTCTTGCCCTATTCCCTTCCAAGATAAAACCCTTCAACTCTTTATTAATTGCTACTCACAACTTCTCTGGTTGCTAAAAATAAGCCTGACCTGTGTATAAAACTAAAGGGACTAAAAGCATTTTCAGTACTCATATCATGCTATCCATTTCCATAAAACAGAACTTTCAGTTTCTCAGTTTTTATATTATCTTTTGTTTACTCTCTTCCCACATACCCTTTGCTGTCATAAAAAAAATTGTTTTTAACCCCGTAGGTACATAGTTTATAGCTATTACCATTGTTTTATCGCATCCATTTTGTATCCAGAAAAGACTTGAAATTGTCTCGGAATGTTCTGCAACACTAAAATGTCCTTTTCTGGTTTTATCAGGTATAAAAATAATATCATCCACAAATTCAGCCAACTTTTCTTGGGTAGCATACCAATTATATCCTTGAATTTCAGAGTCCCTTATTTTTCTTTGCCAATGATTTTAAATATAAAGCAAATAACGAAGGGGAAAAACAACAACCCTGCCTGGTTCCTCTGCACAAACAGAACTTATCAGAGAGAACTCCCCACCCCCTATTTCCGATCCCACATATATCCTCCTAATCAACCTTATATTAAAGAATGCAATTGCCTCCATTGCCCTACTCATAAAATCCCCCATTACTCTATCGGATACTTTTGCTGCATCAAGACAGACCAACAACAGTGTTTTTTCTTGCATTCTGCTTCTCTCTGGATCATCATTGTTCTATTAATGTTGTCAAACATTTGCTTCCCCTCCACAAAGCCACACTGATCCATACCTATCAATTTTGGCAACATCTTTGCCATTATTTTAGCCGTTATAGACATAAGCACTTTATAATCATGGTTGAGAATCAACATGAGCCTATATGAAGTTGGATCTGATGGGTCTTTACCATCTTTAAGTATTAAAACCACCACAGCGTTCTTCCAGGATGTTGGTGCTTTTCCACTTTTTATAATACTTTTAAAACCTTCCAGATTTTTATCACTTTCTTCCCTCCTAGCATCTAAACTTCCTCAGGAATACCATCTATTACCAGAGACTTTCCTGTAAATTGGTTATATATCACTATTTTTATCTCATCTCCTCCTATATTAATTGTTAGTAATTGAGACTCATCTACCTATAACCTTGGTATGTTTAATTCTTCAATAAACATTTCCATTTGTACTTTTGTTGATTTCCACATTTCTCTGCTTTATTTAGATTTTCATAAAATTTCTGAAATATTTCTAGTTCCTCTACAGGATCTCTGGTTATATTGTTATAGGCTCCATAAGCTTGACAATAACCATTTCTACTTTCTTACAAACATTTTGTACTCTGGAGTATCAAAAAAAGTTGCTTAATAGTATTTAAACTCATGCATATTATCAAGGTAGTCCCTTATTTTCTCTTTAGCACTCTGCAATTGTGTCTCTTCTTGTTCTATGAGACTACCCCCATTCTGCAAAACTTTAACCTTTGTCAGTCCCTCTAAATAATTCTTGTTACTTCTTAACCATAATTATTTTTCTTTTATTTTCCACTCTATATTTAAACTTAATTTTAATTTTATCCCAGTCCCTAGCTATATTTTCAGACAATTTTTTTATCTTCCCTAATAACTCCAGAATAATTTCCACTACTCAGTCCTTAAATTGCTCTCTATTTAGTAGAAAGCTGGGGAAACACCAGTGTCTCATTTTTATTTCATTGCCCTGCATGTTTATTTTAGTTATTGTTGGTGTGTGATTTGAACTAGTGGATGGATACCAAAACTTTCATTTAAATGCATAAGTTCCCGTGAAATATAATTTCTGTCTAGCCTAGCCCAGATTTTGTACCTTGGGGAATAATATGTAAATTCTCTCCAAACTCCTACTACTGAATTTACATCATTCATACCAAATATTTTCTTAAATTTCTTTAAAAATCTACCCTCTTTTGTTACATTTTCCCTTCTAGCCCCCCCAGATACATCCACAATATTGCAAATAAAATTCTAGTCCCCACCTGTATGTAATATTCCTTGCTGAAAGCTGATTATTTCTCCCAGAATTTTCTTAAGTTCCATTGTAGTAGTTTTAGGTAGAATATAGGGTTTACTATCAATTGTGTGAATGACAAGCTATTGGCATGCATGCTGCAGAAAATCAGATTGTTTGCACAATGCCATGTGTATGGGGTAGTTGAACACACTTATGTGAATGCAATAGTGCATCTGCATAAGTGTGTTTGACAAACTGTACAGAGATTGCCGTACAGTGGGGATTGAAAATTCATCCATATCCCCACTGTAGTGCGATGTTAGAGTTGGAATATATTATTAGCAGGGGGGTGTGGGGGTGCAGAGAGGCTTGCCCCCCTGCAAAAACGTGATATGTCGTATAGGAGTTTGATTTACATTAGTTCCTATATGGATATCATGTGATGTTTTTGGTGACAACGTCGACTCAAATGTGTCGATCATTTGGGTCAACACTGTGTAGCAGTCAAGATTCTGGATTCAGTGGTTTACTTCAATATTGCAAACGGAAAATTTTTGCCTTTCTCAATATGGATAGTAAACCAGAATATACATGCCACTGCAAACCTCCTCCCTTGCCAGTCACCCCTTAGTACTACAAATCTACCATTGTTATAATTTTCCCTCTTCTATCACTATTTGAGCTCCTCTCATGATTAATATAAGCACCCCCTTTTATTTTGTGCTAGATATTCTGCTGAATGACCATCCTGAAATCCTTTCTTTATCATTCATATGTTCAGTTATTTCCAAACATGTCTCCTGTAGCATAGCTATTTGCACTCTACATTTTTTGTATAGTTCACTACTCTTTCTTTTTGTGTATATATATCTGTGTGACTGTTCACATTTAAAGATAATATGGAAAGTATTGTCATTATGATAAGAAGTTATTTTTTTTATTTTAAACTGTCTAGTTTCAGCTTTTGTTTTACATGCATACACTAATATCTGGTGGGTTCATCTTTTATACCATTGTTTTTTATCATATTCATTTGAACCTATTGTCACATCTTACAAGACTTTTTGTTTTAATGACCACCCCTCCAAAAATAAAAACACCCTCAGAACCTACTAACTTAATACAAATACACAAAACTATGTACATCTTCACTTCAAATAATGAAGTTTATCCCTCCTAATAGGGTCAATTGTCCCAGACTGACAACCACACTCATAGGCTTGAATTAACCAATAATGAAGGTTATCCATGCTAAGATACATGGTATAGCCTGTGATTCTATATACACTAAGCACTGTTTGTTTTTGTCTTACCTTTATTCCTCTTTCAAATATAGAAGGCAATTTGAATGCTTTCAGAAAACATTATCTCCTAGCCATTGAACTAATATATTGACTGCTGTATTGCCCTTATCAGCTTGTCTCCATAGAAATATGAAAAACAGATACACAGTTGCCTTCCACTACAAGCTTCTCATGTTGCACTGTAAACATTTATTTGCTGGAAGAAAACTTTTCATTATATTCAGTATTTTTCTTTTTTACTTTCTTTTCCTTAAAACTTCTTATTAGATCAAACCAAGGGCCTTAATCCAGTCATTCCCCTATGAACTATGGCTTATCTTATAAATCTATCAAGGAGCATCTTTTGGCCATCTCAGCTCATCTGCCCATGAATCCCCATCTTTTGTCTCTTATTGTGGTCAAACAGTTCATGAAAGGAATGTTGCATTTGAAACCCCATGGAAAGCAAATTCCTCCTCCTCTAGGGATGTCAATTTTGTTCATGAAACATCAACCTTATTTCTTTTAGAACCTCCCTTTCTTACTGATTTGAGGTGCGTCACTGGGAAACTGTTTTGGTTATTCCTCTGACAATTGCAAAGTGAGTCTCTGAACTGTAAGCTCTCATGGTAGGCCAACTTTATTTGATTTTCCATAAGGATAAGGTTGTTCTAGCTATTTCCTGAATTTACTCTGAATCAAGCCACCAATCACCTAGTTTTTTTCTGGAACCTAAAAACAGGGGAGAGAAGATTTTCCAGACCTTGGACATATGCAGACAGCTTAGGTACTAAACTGACAGAACTAAACCCTTCAGGAAAGCTGAACATCTTTTTATCTCCTATTCTGGGACTAAGAAGGATCTACCTGTCTTTAAGCAATGATTGTTCATTGGGTGCTCTCTACTATTGTTTATTGTTACTTCCTGCCATGCAAAATCTACTTCAGGCAAGGTTAAGGCACACTCTATCATTGCCTTATCCTATCTGGTGGCATATTGAAAAGGAATACAGCCTAGAAGCATTTTAGATACAGCAGCTTGGTCCTCTATTCTTACCTTTACAATGTACTACAAACTGGATTCTTTCTCAAGGTTCAGAGCAGGCACTGTGAGGTCCATTTTCCAGGGGCTCCTGAATCCTTATCTTTCCTCCTCCCAGGTAGAATAAGCTTTTGGAATCTATCCATATATCACTGTGGGAGTTACATAAGGTCTAGTTATCTGTAAGTGTAGATGTTCAATTTTCACATTGTCTTAGTGGCAGCACCCACCCACCATCCCCTTATTTTGGATATAGTTTGATGGCATTCAACCTTCTTGTGCTATTTAGTGGCTTTTGTTATATATGCTGGTGTTTTATGGCTGTGAGTTGGTTGGTTTCAGGCAATTATTGCTTCTGGTTCTTCTTGGTTCAACATACTTAGCATTAAAAGCCTGAATAGCTAACTCTCTGTGACAGGTCTTAAGCCTCTCCTGATGGGAAGAGCTTAGCCAGCCCTCTATCACAGTATGTCAGAAGAGGGGATTCTAAGCTCTGGAAAGCTGCCAGTGTGGGTTGGCTGTGCAGGCAGAACATCTATATGCTCCTGAGGTAGTATGAAATGTAAAAATCTACTGTTACAGGAAAGTAGGACTAATGCAACTGTACTTTACTGGTTAACATTAATCTACACTAATTCACCTAATATGTTCTCCACCTTTTGCTGTAGTGGTCTGCCGTTATTATAACTACTACCCAACTCTTGCTAGAACTCTTAGAATATTTTGAAAATATATGGCCCACCTGATCTACTTTCCCTGACAATAAAATTGTCGTCTCTCATTTGGTCCATCCTAATGGACATGGAGCTTTGTGATGCTGGTGAATTGTCAAAATGTTTCAAGTATATACTGATTTTCTATATCTCCTACTTTTTGTCTAAAATTTCTGGATCTGTCTCCTGGTCTCTCTTAACCAGACTGAATAGTCCACTTAAATTCCAAAGCAATCCTTTCATAAGAGTATATTTACTAAATCTCAGAACTCTTTTCAAAAAAGTTTCTTTATCTGAAGTACTTCCTGATACATTCTCATCCTTCCATCATGCCTGATGGTTGCACAGTTTTCAGTCTGTCCATGTTTCTCATTATATCCACATTCATCTTTTTTATTTCTTTTATTAAACAATAACAAACAATTATTTATACATTTGCAAAATAATAATCACACAAATCTAATTATAACTACAAACATTTCCAAATTCTAAGGTAGTGAGCTAATTGCCTGCAGAGAAATACAACCTAGAGGCATGAACATCCACATACAAAGTGACAGCAACAGTGAACCTTCAGGAAAAATACAAGTTCACTAACACTGGAAACTTCTAATATGCCCTGTTTTATTAACAAGTCATCTTGTATTCAGTCAATCATCTCTATTCAACCATTTGTCTCCTTGGTATGAATTAAGAAAATAATGCCTCTTCTGTTAAGAAACCATCAGGGAAAGAAAATCATTAACAAAGAATTAAAACAAAAACACAGGTTAATAAATTTCTTTAACACTCTATCTGTAACCCATGTCTTTCTTTTAACTCTATTAAAATGTTAACACTCTCTTCATTTACATTTCTTTTTTCCATTGAGTTTGTAACAGGCACTAAAGCTAATAGTTCTACATTGAAGTCATTAAAAAATTGTGTTTTAAGATGGTCATCAGAAAAGCTCCAGTAAATCATCACAGTGAATATCTCATGCTGTTTCTGGCCTGAGCACCCATTTATTAGCACAAACCTTCTGCACAAATGGATATAAAGAAAAAAGTTAAGTAAAATCCTATCATACCTAGTTATTTATCTAGTATTTATCATGCCAAACATAATTTACACTTTTCACCACTGGCTCTTTGAAATTTAATGTTACAAAATCAAATTGCACTTCTACTATATTTAGCTAGTTCAAGACCACTTGCATGCGTGCTATCTCTATGCGAACCCTATGTAAAACCAAACTGCACATAATGATTCAAAAGGCACAATTACCAACCAGCCGTCAACACTAACCTTATTTTTTGGTGGAGCATTCTTTATGTATCGTTATATTCAGTTCTCAGAACCACCAGGAAATTTCTTCTGCTCTAACTCCCAGTACACAATGCTCAAGGTCTGCCATCTGAAAACTCAGCAGTCTGTAGCTCTGCAATTTTATTCCCAAGGCAGGTTTCTCCCTGGTCACCATTCTACAAAAAAGACCCTAAAACATCTTGTGCATCTCTATGTTTGGGTTTCCATGGACCCGTCAGCTCCTTCATTCTGCTCAGCAGAAGCTATTTCAGTTATAAGTTTTCTCTCCTGTATCCTCTAATGTAATTATTTCATATCTAAGACTGACTTAACAAGTAAATGAGTCGTAAAACAAAGATCCTAAAGATTGAAACAAAATAAAAATAAAAAAAGCACTTTAAACGTGTTTTAAGCAAAGGGACAAGCCCCATATATCTCCTGCTAATTATATATACGTCTGAGATCATACTACATTGGAGAAAGGGCAAAATCCTGATTCCAAAAAATAATGAAAATGGATGTAAATGATGACTCAGTGTTCTGAAAGTTGAACAAATGAATGTTCAATATTTTGGACAATTGGACAAACAACTGGAACCTGCAGAGTGCATTATGTTCATCATATTGGTCACTGCTACAATAGCCTTAGCTATATGGGGTTATATTCTGACAAGGATAAATCAGCCAGTCAGTTTCCAAAGCTTCAGGGCATCATCCTCATAGCAAAACTGTCTGGCAGCTTGAGCTGTGCCAGCAAAAGACAAGTTTGGGCTCCAAGCCCTTCAGAGCTTTACTGTCACCAAAGAGTACACTCTTGAGGATTGGCAATCAGCTTGTGCTATTCCCTTGCTGGGCAGATAAATTGCCTTTGGGAGAAAATATTTTCCATTCAATAATTTTTGTTTATTATTAATACTTTCTTCTTCAGGAAAGGTATTTTAAAGCTAGGAACTTTGTGTCTTAAAGGACTATCATGAGACTGTACTGTAGTTTTAAATGGAAGTGCTCTTTTTTCCCTGTCAATTTAAAAATTATTAAAGTAAATGAAAATACTTTTTTGTGGTGAAATTGTATTTATTTTATTTTTCTTGGAGCTGTCAAAGTGTTTTAAAGTGCCTATTACTGTATTTGTCTGTGAAAAGGGTGACTATTGTTTTACTGGTATTTGCTTCTTGTTTTCCCTGGGAAAGAGACACCATTTTCACCTTGACCATGGAGCATTTTGTTGGTCTCATAGTTGGCCCTTCTTCCAGACACAAAAAGAAAATGTTAGGCAAACAGCTTTTGCCATAACAGCAGGCAGGCTAAAAATTTGCCTCAGCCTCAGGTGAGTGACTCTGCTGTGACCATTAGTTGTACATCAGACTACTCATCTTTTACTATGGTAACACTGCTGTTCCACCTACAGCCATTATGGACTCGGGGATAGGCAAGTCCTCTGTGGTTGGTGCGGTTCCCTGAGTGGGCAAGGAAGAAGGCATTTATTTTTTTTTCTTATAGGCCTAAGTAGTCCTGTTCACAAAAGACACATATTCCTTCATTTATATCCTAACATCCCAGTTGTCACAGGACAGATAAATTATATATTAGTAGAGAGGCACACTACAATTTTTGCTTTGGTATTGAGTTTAACCTTGCAGCTATCCCATTTTTAGAACATTCTTTTCAAGCACCTTAGTTCACCCAACTAACAGTTGCTTCATGAATCATTGGTAGTCTCTCCACTGCACAGTCTCTCAGGAAGCCCCTGAAATCTTCAGTTTTTAAAGGTTCATAGGTTCATAGGTAGGTAATAGGCTATCGGCCCAAGGGCCTAAGTAAGCCTAGCCAACAAGGTTGCCTGGCTTACGCCACCCAAGAAAGTTAATTTCCTGTGCCCCTGTCGAGCCGAGCCACAGAAGTGATCCCCAGGGTGTATTGCCTATTTCTCTCCCACTCATCAAGATTTTTCTTGAAGAGTTTTAATGAGGAACTTTGCTTGACATAGATGGGTAGCTTGTTCCAGAGTATAGGAAGTCTCTGGGACAGGAATCTATCCCTCCAGCATGTCCTGTTTATTGTGGTGACAAGGTTTAGGTCCCTAGAGCATGTAGCTCGGAGGGATTGGGATTTCTTTAGGTGTAGCATGTCCAACAGCTCTGGGTTTAACATAGCTTTATATGTTAGGCAGAGATCTCCTCAGAGTAGGCAATATGCTACAGAGTAAAGCTGGATTTTTTGAGACGGTCAGTGTAGGGCATCTGTTTGAGGTCAGTAATCCTCTTTGTGAGGTACTTCTGTGGCCTTTCCAGCTGCTGCAGATGTCTTGTGAGGTACATTCCAAAAGGGGCGTTGTACTCTATAATGGGTCTAATGAGTGCCGAGTAGAGGGGAACAATGACCTCTTTTTTCCTGGATGAGAACCCTTTTGTGATGAGGTATGCCACATAGAAGCATTTCCTGACTACTGTGGTGATGTGATTATCAAAGGAGAGACTACTGTCCACCTGGGTCCCAAGGTCTCTTATCACACATTCGGCATTAAGTAGACTGACGTTTATGTAGTAGTTCATGTGTGCAGAGTTTTTACCAAAGGGGATGACAGTGCACTTTTTGGCATTGAGCTTGAGACCATGCCTCTGACACTAGGCATCTGTCTCAGTGAGGCCCTTCTGTAGGATTTCCACATCATTTGGGGACTTGACTATGGCTCCTAGTTTGCAGCCATCTGTGAACTTCATTAGCCAGATGATTTCTATTTTAGCCTGTACTTCAGAGAAGTAGATACCAAACAGGAGAGGTCCCAGGACTGAACCCTGTGGTACTACACTTGTCACTGGTTTCAAGTCAGATTTGGAGTCTGCAACTTTTACAGTGTGGGTTCTGTCAGTGAGGCAGTTGGCAACCCATCTTGTGATGTAGGGATTTATACCTAGTTTAGTGAGTTTAGCTATAATTCCAGAATGGGGGATGGTGTTGAAAGCCTTGGTGAGGTCAAGGTAGGCTGTGTGAAATACCTTACCCCCATCTACGGCTTTGGTGACTGCCTCAAAGAAGTTGATCAGGTTCAGAAGGCATGATCTCCCTTTCACAATCCCAGAATGGGTGGGATGCAGAGTTTGGAGGTTACCAATGTCTTTGTTTATGAGTTCCATGATGATACATTCCATGGCCTTGCAGACCAGACTCGTCAGGCTAATAGGGCGATATTTTCCAGGATCAGTGGTGGCTCCACCATTGTGAAGTGGGATAACTGTTGCTGTGTGCCATTCAGTGGGCACAAAGCCTGATGTGGGACTATGATTGAACATGGTGCTTAGGTGGGGAGCCAGTTCATTCTGAAGTTCATGTAAAATGCAGCCTGGGATGTTGTCCAGTCCCATGGATGCTGTGTTTTTGGTTTTAGAGAGTGTAGCTTTTACCTGCATAGATGTGATTACAGGGACTCTGCATTCTTCCTGTATAGATATGGACCCTTTAGGGGGTGAGAGGGGGGTAAAGTTAGCACTGAACCTATCTGCCAAGATGTTGGTAATATCCATTGCTTCTGTAATTTTTGTGGCATTGTGCTGTAACTCAGACCAGACCTGGGTGTTGCCATTGAGATTCTTGACATAGCTATAAAATGCTTTGTGGTTGCACTTAGAATCAGTGGCAATTTTGTTTTTGTAGCTAGCTTTGGAGGATCTTATAAGGGATCTCAGCTTCTTACTGAGGCTGACCAGGGAGCTCCTCCACTCATGGAATTTTACTCTCTTTTGCAACAGTTTCTTCCTTCTGTTGTAGAGTTTATTTATGGCAGGGGACCACCAGATTGGCTTCCTTTTTTTGAAGGATAGTGTATTGGTTCTGTTTTGGATAGCACAATCCATGCACTTGTGTAAGTGCTTATAGAGTGCATTTGTGTAGGATTCAGCAGTTGTAACTGTATTGTCCATCTGCATGGGTATCATGAAGTTCGCTACTTCTGTCTTAAAAAGCATAAAGTTGGCTTTGGAGACATTTTTTACTGTGGTTTCCTTAATGGTGGGTGGGGGCGGGATGCAAATATCTAGGGTGATTAGCTTATGGTCAGATCTGACCAACGAGGAGATGATTTCAGGTCAGTCATGTTGGAAATGACTAGGTCTAGGATATTGTTGCCCCTGGTGGGGGTGTGGATAAGTTGATCCAGGGCACTGGAATTTATGAATTCCAGAAAGCGATGAGTGAAGGAGTTGGTACATGAGTAGTTTTCCCAGTTAATGGTGGGGTAGTTGAAATCATCCATTATTAGGGTGTTTCATTGAACCCTAATATTTTCAAGTATATCAAGAAATGAGGAGTGGGAATCCTGGGGCATGGTGGGGGATCTGTAACAAGCTACAATTTGGATTGCAGTTTTTCCCAGAGTTAGTTGCACTTGGATAACCTCGGATGCATTATGCTGCGCAACTAGCCTGAAGGTGTGGATATCCTTAATGAATATGGACACACCTCCACCTTTAGTGTTCTGGTCCAGGTTAGATGGCCGAAAAGTATGGTATGAGCTATAGCCTGGTAATGCAGGGGTGCTCTCTTGAGCCTTGAACCAAGTCTTAGTCACTACACAGATATCGATGCTCTCCATTTTAAGGAGTGCCTCGAGTGAGTGCATTTTGAGATTTAGACTTCTAGCATTGAGTAGCATTATCCTCAGTTTTTACTTGCCTGTTCCTGTAATGGTGGAGAATTTGTCTTTTGAACCTTGTCTAAAAAAGGCACTATAGGGGCGGCAAGACCCTTAGCCAGTATCCAGAATCCCAGGGGTGACAGGTGCAGGCCATCTCTGGCAAAGCATCATAGTCTGTTGACCATGTCGTCCCAGGCAGACAGATACTGGATCCCCTTGGAATGACACCAGAAGCTTAGCCAATTATTGAAGTCAATCATTTTTTCCTTGTATTTCAGTATCATTCTGGGTGATGGCAGGATACTACTCAGTGCTAGGGTCATACCTGCCTCGGCTACAAGATCGGAGATGTCTTCCATGTCTCTTTTCATGTAGTTCAGGGAGGTATGTCTCAGGTTGTTCACACCAAGATAAACAATGACAGAGTCATATTTGTATTTGTTGTAGAGTGACCTGAGTGCGTGGGTTATGTGGCAGATCCTGACACCCAACAGGCAGCTGACAGTAACCTTCTCCTTGTTTAGCCTGGTGAGTGGGACATCAGTGTGCCTGACTATAGAGTCACCTATGACTATTGTGTTGGGTACATTGTTTTGCCTTATGGGATGTGGCTTATTGGCACACTGAGTCTGTGGGCTATGTGTCATTTGGGTTGTGTTGGGGAGGTGGAGGTTGCTTGCGTTTCTGCTTTGGAGATCACTGTTGCTTGAGCAGATTATTACTGAGAGCCTCTGCAAATGTTTTTGTATTTCTATGTGTGGATTTTGGTGGCGTAGGTTTAGTGGGACTATGTGATGAGTATAGTGTGGTGCAAGTGTTTACCTTCTCCTCTTGACTGTCAAGTTCAGTCTTGGATGGAGAGAGCTTTACCTCCAGTTTGGCTAGATAAGTGCATCTCTCACGGGTTATGGTGTTGGGTGGTAGGAGGAGAGGGTTGTCTGTGTACATGAGGCAATTGCTACATTGCCCCAAGATGCCCAGATTCATCAGATAGACAGGAGAGAACACTGGGAGCTGACCCTTGGACATGTCTAAATAAAAAACTACTTTCCTCTAGACAAGTGAGCAAAGTGAGTATAAGAGCTGTTTTTCTCTAAGCAAGTGAGGAAAGTAAGTGCAAAAACTGTATCTGAAGTAGTTTACTTCATTTGGTCTTCAACCTGTGGGTACTGGATCCATATCGGATCCAAGCTGGCAGTTTCACTAGTATCTGCTTGGCACTCCAATCACCTCCCCTTACCCATAATACACCTCAACTACCTTCCAACCCCCAGATCTCATTTGCCACAGCTTGCCTGAAGCATTGTGATCTCCTGAGCTCTGAGTTAGTGAGTGGGTTTTTGCTTTTTAAGCAACTTATTTGCTAAAAAGTTTCAGTGTAGGTGTTTTGTGTAGGTTCCCTCTCCTCCTCCCCTCACTGGTGCATCAAGTGTTAGAATGTTTCCTAATAAGTTTAGCGCTAGTTTGTTAGTCTGTATTGCTTCCCCCCCTTCAGTGTTCTGTGTGTCTTGAGTGTGTGGTGAGTTGTTTGTGACTGGAAAATAGGTTATTTTTCTTCGCCTTTTTCCTTCTCTGGTGTGTTTTCTTGTGCAGTCATGGCTGACCCCAAGCCAGTATTTAAAAGGTGCACTGAGTGTGGCCATAAATTGTTTCCTGCAGATGGCCACACTCTTTGTGTGATGTGCTTGGGCGTTGCCCACTTGAGTACAGAGTGTACTATCTGTGCAGGTTTTAACCCACCTGCTATTAAAGACAGGAAGGCTAAGTTGGCCCTCAAAGGCCTTCTTTCCACTTCTAAGGCAGCTGCCTCGTTCACGGCTTCAGTCACAGTGGCTGCTGTGGCCGCCTCTCCTTCCTCTCTTGCCCTTGCTTCTCCTCCCTCCCAGGCTGGGACTCAACCTCCCACTTCTAGGCTTGTGGAAGTGGAGCAGAAAAGGGGCAAAGAGAAGGAGAGAGAGCATAAGGGCAAGCACTCTTCTAAGACAGAGAAATGCAAGAGGTCTCCGGACCTTCCTTCTAGTCCCACCAAAAGTCAGGCTAGGATCCGTGACTCCCCTTCTCTCAGATCTCTGAGATTTTCCCCAGAGCTGGAGGAGACACGTCCTCCATCTAGGGCCTTGGCTACTTGACCTGCCATGTCAGAGTCCATGGCCCTGTCGAGATCCACGCAGAGCTTATCAGAAGTTGACATGGATAAGATGATGAGGAGATTCATTTGTACTCAGATCCAGATGGGGGTCCTGCCAGCCCCCTCTCCCTCTGGAGGGGGGAGCTCACTTTTCTTTTTCACACTAATTTCTCCTTCTCTGATCCATCCACTGGTTTTGGAGTACTTAGATCCGAGGATGGCCTTAGTCAGGGAGTCAGCGCTGATGGTACCTATCTCCTTGATGCCAACTGCCTGGAACGTGTCACATCCGACCAGTTCAGATCCAAGTGACTCTCGGAGCCAGAGCTTGGGTGTCAGATCCAAGGAAGTGGAACTTTTTTCATCGGCTCAGGCATTGTCATCCCAAGTTCCCTCCCTCAGAGCTCCGTCCACTTTGGGCCCTGCTCCGATTCTCGTATCGGATCCGGGGAGCCAACTTCTGTTTTAGTACCCCAGGAGGTTCGTTCTCCCTTGGCATTTGCCATAGTGGAAAGGGTTCTCTCCACCCTGACCCCCTCGGCTCTGTCTACGCATCCCATCATTTTACCAGAGGGACAGCCCATGCTCAAGGACCCCCATATGGTTCCCCCTGAGGAACAAGTGGCTTGCGAGTTCCCCCCGGAGAGCCCCACTGGAGATGTGCCTCGCAAGCATATGTGTAAGAGGAGGCATGTGGACTCCCCTGAGTCCCTCACTGAAGATACAGATTTGGATGATGGGGAAGGTTCCCCCAGGTCAATTCCTGAGGATGTCTCCTTTGGAGACATCATGGAAATCCTAAGCCAGTGAGGAGGTTGGTCCACCTCCAAACCTTCTTCTGATGAATCCATGTTCCTAGAGGCTTTCGGCATGGGCCCATTTACTTCCTGGGTGTCCCCTCCCACAGATCCCCTGGTGGACCTGGTCACTTCACAGGCCTGGAAGGAGCTGGACACCATGGAACCAATTCCTAAATGTCCTGATAAGATCTTGAGTCCACCATCAGATAAACCAACGTGAAACAAGGGCTCTCCTGTGGACGCTATGGTGGTAGTAGCAGCCACAGAGAAGGAACTAGCCCAAGAGAGTTCCTCAGTTCATCCTCCCGACTAAGAGTTGCAGATGATGGATTGCTTAGGGAAGTGGGTTTATGCTTCAGCAACCATTTCCATTAGAGTGCTGAACTACCTGGCCCACATCACAAGACTCCAGTATGACCTGATCAAGGAGCTGGCAGAGTCTTCCCCTAAGTCCATGTTGCAGAAGGACAGGGACTCATTCTCCATGAGGATGGCCACTTCAAAAGCAGTCTCCAACCCATCCATGGGACTCCTCTCACATACCACTGAAGGAGCAGCTAGGGTGGCTGGGTCTGGTGTGTCTATGAGGTGCAATGCCTGGTTCAGACTATGTCAGTTTTTGGAACCTTTCAAGGCATCCTTTGCCAAGGCCCCTTATGATGGCTCTACGGTCTTTGGTAAGACCATCAAAGAGACTTTAGTCCAGAGTGAGAAGGATGGGAAGACACTGTCTGCCATTGGAATCCTCTTCTCGAACCCTCAAAGATCCTTTTCCCGGAATCAGAGTGGGCAAAAGAAGATGTGGTTCTGGATGTCACAGTATTCCCAGGACACTCAGGGCTCTTCTTCCCCAGAGGCAGAGGGGGACAGAATAGACATCGGCCCAGAGGCAGAGGGGGTCTGTGGAATTTTGGGTCTCAAGAATCCTTCTCGGAAAGGCCCGGACAGCAACCCTGAGGGATTGTCCAACTGCTCTACTCTGGAGGCAGTCGGGGGATGATTGTCCTTGCACCTGGCGGCATGGGCGGCCGTAACATCAGACTGCTGGGTGCTGCAGATCATATCCAGGGGATACTCTATCCCCTTTGTGGTTCCTACCAAACCTCCCAAACACCTCCCGGAGGCAGCAGCACAGGAAATTTCCAAGCTGCTAGAAAAATGAGCCATTGAAACTGTTCCCCAGGATCAGTCTGGATCAGGCTTCTATTCCAGGTTCTTTTTGGTGCCAAAGAAAATGGGGGACTTAAGGCCCATTCTGGATCTATCTACCCTGAATCTGTCAGTTGCCAAAGAACAATTCTGGATGGTCACACTACAGTCCATTGTGCGTTATGTGCAAGAGAACGACTGGATGTGTTCATTAGACCTCCAGGATGCCTACTATCACATAAAGATGCACAGAAGCTCCAGGAGGTTCCTCTGCTTCTGGCTAGGAGTCAATCATTACCAATTTTGAGCCCTACCCTTTTGTCTCACCACAGCCCACAGGATGTTCACCAAAGTGATGGCAATAGTAGCGGCTCACCTGAGGCTTCAGGGGATTCAGGTCTACCCATTCCTGGACAATTGGCTCCTTACTGCTCCCACCAGGCATCCACTTTCTCAAACCCAGGATTATTTCTTAAAGCTTTCTCTCCATTTGGGGATCACAATCAACACATCCAAATCACTTCTAAATCCTGTCAAGGTGATGGGGCAAGGATAGACACCTTACAGTGCAAAATCTTCCTGACCTTGGAGAGAGTACAAAACCTGAGGATGCAGCTCTCTCTGATCTACCGTTCTCATCTTCCAGCAGCAGAATCAGTGTTGAGGGCCTTAGGTTCAATGGCGGTGACCATAACGCTTCTTCTGTGCACCCGGTTACATATACAAATTCTACAGTGGACACTAGCTGTACAATGGTCCCTGTTGGAACTTCCATTGTCATAGCCAATACAACGCAGTCTAGTCTGTCGGTCATCCCTTCTTTGGTAGATCTGTTCTCTGGAGATCTTGGAGGGATGACCCTTTGTTTCAGCCCCTGTCCAAGCCACAGTGACCATGGACATCTCCCAACTCGGGTGGGGGGGGTCATTGTTTGGGCAGGAAAGTCCAAGGCCTGTGGTCCCCTGTAGAGACCAGCTTGCACATAAACATTCTAGAGATGACAGCAGTCTTTTTGGTGTTGCAGGCCCTTCATGCCTTTCTTCCTCTGGGAACCATTGCAATTCAATCAGACAACATGTCAGTGGTCTGATATAACAAACAGGGAGGGATCAGATCTTACCCCCTTTGTCGCGAGGCCATGAGAGTGTGGGAGTGGGCGATCTCCACTGGTCGTTTTCTCATAGGAATGCACATTCTGGGATGGTCCAACATTCTAGCAGACAGATTAAGTCGGACTATTCTGATGCCTTACGAGTGGTCTCTGAATCTTTCAGTAGCGGAGCAGATCTTCCTGGAGTGGGGTCAGCCTTGCTGCGATCTCTTCGCATCTCCTTCCAACGTGAAGTGCAGCAAGTTTTTCGCTCTGATCCCCCTGCCGGAGGAGTCTGCCAGAGATGCTCTAGTCCATGCTTGGCCTCCCAATCTTCTGTATACTTACCCTCATGTACCTCTTATGCCGAGATTTCTAAAGAAAGCTCATCGACCTGGGAGCAAAGAGATCCTCATTGCCCCATTTTGGCCTTCCCAGGTATGCTTTCCCTTCCTTTGGTCTCACCTTCTGTCTCCACCCTGGATCTTGGATCCCATTCAGGATCTGATTTCACACCCATCAGAGGTTCCTCATCCGAACCTGGACAGTTTGAAGCTCACAGCTTGTCTGCTCTGGTTCCCATGATCGCTATAACTCCTGGATTATCCTCTTCAGTTAGGTCTATTCTCGTGGCTGCTCATAAGTCTTCAACCAGGAAGGTTTACCGCAGCAAATAGAAATTTTTTTTCTTTTGGGATTCTCAAAGGAGTTTAGACCTCTTCACGGCTCCTATTTCTGCCATTCTTGATTTTCTAGCCAATATTTTTCAACAGGGAGCTAGTCCTTCTACTATCAAAGTTCAATTGGCTGCCATTTCTCATTTTCATGTGGGTGAGAATTCTGCCTCAATAGCTTTCTCCAGACTGTGTAAAGCCTTTATCAGAGGGACTTTTCTGTTATGCCCCCCCCCCGTCAAGGATCCTGTTCCCCCATGGGACATTACTATGGTTCTTCAAGCTTTGGTCACTATGCCTTTTGAACCTGCTGCAACCACAGATCTAAAATTTTTATCTTGGAAAACAGCATTCCTAGTGGCTATCACTTCTGCTAAAAGGGTTTCAGAACTGCAAGCTTTGTCGATCAAAGTTCCATATATGAGTTTCCAAAAAAGATAGGGTTTCCCTTTGGACCAATCCATCCTATCTTATTAAGGTGGCATCATGAGTTAATATTAATCAAACCATTAATTTGCCTGTCTTCTTTTCTAACTTTGCTAACAAAATGGAATACAAACTCCACTTGTTGGATGTTCATAGACAGTTACGATTTTATTTACACAGGACCAAAAACTTCTGTAAATCCAATCAGCTGTTTGTGTCCTTCTATCAACCCTTTTTGGGTAAACATATCTCCAAGGTCACTATTGCTATGTGGATTTCTTCATGCATCCTTCAGGTCTATAAGGACAAAGGCATGTCTCCTCCAGGTCAAGTGAAAGATCATTCCACTAGGTCTATGGCTACATCTATTGCCTTTTGGTCTAGAGTCTCATTGGATGATATTTATTCTGCAGCTACTTGGTCCTCATCACATACCTTTATTTCTCACTACAAATTGGATTTGACTTCTAGAAGGAGAGTATCCTTCGTTTCTGCTGTGCTTCGGAATATCCTTCCATGAGGGCCACCCAAGAGTTTAGTAGCTGGGGACTCTGTCCCACAGGTTGAAGACCAAATGAAGTAAACTACTTCAGATAAAGAAGTTATGTACTCACCATAACATTCCATCTGAGTAGTTCTACTTCTATTGTCTTCAGCCGTCCCTCCCTCCTTCCCCCTGATCTTAACATATGAACAGCCTGTTGGCTGCAGTTGTAGGTCATAAAGTATTTTTCAGGTCGGGTTATCAGTATGAAGGTCAGCAAACTCAATCTGGGGGTTGGAAGGTAGTGGAGGTGTATTATGGGTAAGGCAAGGTGCTTGGAGGTTGGAGCAGAAGCTAGTGAAACTGCCGGCTCGGATCAGATAAAGATCCTGTACCCACAGGTTGAAGGCAAATGAAGTAGAACTACTCAGATGGAACGTTATGGTGAGTACATAACTTCTTTTCTCCTCTAGGTAAAGAGGAAGGTTCAGTGCTGTAGTAATTTGTAGCTTATTTAGTGCCAACAACAAGTTCTGAACAAGTGCTGAGCATGAATAAGCAAATTCAAGTGCTAAAACTAAGAATCTGTACCTGGATCTTGTGGTAGATAGGCTGATGGAGTCTATCCTTTTGCTCCAGTTTAATTTCCACCATTTCTATTTTACCTTGAATAGTTGCCACCATCCTCTTCTCTTCTGTTATATCATACAGGAATATGGCTCTTTTGTTATATCAGATGACAATATGGCTATATCGCCAGAAAGCCTTCAGGGAACCTTTCCATGGTCCATACTTGACACTTAAGCAGAAGTTATCAACATGCTCATTTTATTCTTGGTTGAATTCATCATAGCTACTATTTAACCAAATGAATGTATTTCTCCTTCAGTAGTTGGGTAGAAATTGGGATTTCTTCCTTGTTCATTTATTGACATAGTTAAGTGGTTAATGTCAACCAAATTGTTTACCTCACATGACTCTCCAGATATATCCCAGGCTGTTGCTTACTTTATTTTTGTCTCCCTTGCACATTTGAGGTCAGCAAAGCTTTTCTTGCAGATAGTAGGAATAACCATTTATTCATGTGTTGTCTGTAAGTGGGGTCAATGGAAAAGCATGTTACCCTAGTATTATTTCTACCAGAAGGTTCCAAGAGTTACAGTTTATTATCTTGCAGTTGCAAAGAAAAATAAGATTACTCTCTTTTTGTGGAAGAACCAAGGTTGGTTTTCATGTAACAAAAAAAAGAAAACCAAAACAAAACACAGTGAAATATTAGCTGACTAAGAAAATTAGTACATAAGCTATTCTAAATGCATTTTGTGTCAGCAGTAATAAACTTTAAAATGCACAATTAATGGTAGCACAAAAACATTGACAGGAATTAGCATAGCTTTTCTTCTTGAAAAACTCAACATCAATGCACTACAGATGATTTTTGCTACTGAGATAACATGTTTTGCTTTTAACGAAAGACGTGAAGCTGGACTTATCAGCAGTTGATACAAGTAACACATTGGAGAAATGCAGCTGCAAAGCAGATGTTCACATTTCGTTCACACCACTGTTAACTTATGAGCTAAAGAATGTCTATATACTGTCTACAAATGTGTTCAGACAGTTGTAAAAAATACTGAAATAACAGATGATATTCTTAGCTCAGAGCTATATTTATTGCGCTTTCACAAAAATTCATTTTAGAAGGAACCAGCTTATGTGACCATTGTAAGATGGAAAATACTATACATATTTAATATGGCAAATAGCTTACTTCTAATAGAACATATTAGCATACTCATATTAAGCCAGGAATTCAGTGCCACATTTTTTTTCAGGCTGCATTTAGAATGAATAGAACCTGTACTTCTGCATTTTGCAATATCCATCTTGTACTTCTGCATTTTATAACAAAGATGACAAAATTAAATGTACTTTCAAACAGTCTTAATATTTCTCAATTTAACCCTTTAAGTCACTTTTACAGCATGACCACCACTTTTGACATCCCAGTTTTTGCTTGATCTGAAGACTATGCTCCACTTACTGCCATGCTTATTGTTGTCATTTACGAGAGGAAAACGAGTATCCACACTCCTTCTTCACTTAGAAATAAACATATTTAATGTATTTCTATGTATAGTTAGCTCTTTAACTGATGAACTAGTCCTGTGGCCATTGTTTTGCACTGCTTTTATTATGTCCATCTACTCGCTTATTTTTGAAATGTTCATTAGAATTTTTACAAAGCCTGGGACAAGATTTAGGCTCTAGTTTCTTGTTACTTTTCTGTTAACTTCTGGCTGATGTCCTTTATTTCTACATTTCCTGTAAGGCTGGCAGGGCAGCAGTGCAATGAGTAGCATTGATGCCTCACAGAAAGAGGTTTTTTCCTGGGGGTGCCTTCTGCACAGAGTGTGTGTGGGATTTCTCTGGGTACTCTGGCTTCCTCACACATCTTAAACACATGCAATAGGTGGACTTGTAACTATAAAATTGTCCATAGGTGTGTCTGTGTGATATGGAAGGAAGGCCTGGCAATTCTACGTCGATTACCTTCTTGCCTGATATGCTTAAGCACACTTGTGAATTATTGCTATTATACAATTACATTATTTAAGAACGAAATTGCATACCTTTCTAAAAAAATATATTTTGTATTGGGACACTTCATTCTCCTTTGGCATTTTTTCCCTATACTGATGTACTGCTCATATATATGGGACTTATGTTGCCATGCTTGTGCAGGAGAAGTGATGAACAAAGCAGAATCTCCATTCCTGCTTATTTTCTTAACAGTTAACGAAAACAGTTTTTATGAAGGACTGCAAAAAAAAAAAAAAAAACGAAAAAAAAAAAACAAAAGGAAAATCAGGTTGGTTTCTGATTGCTTCATTTTGCAGAATGTACATGATTTTTCTTTTATTTTGCTCTGTCCCTCAGCATATAGCCAATAGAAAGGCTAGCTCTCAATGGTACTTCAGTGGATGCACTTTTTTCTCTTTTGCATACGCTCAGTTTACAATTTATTTATTTTATTTATTTATTTGCAGTTGGTTTACCAGGATAGTCCATTGGGCCAAATGAACCCGTTTTCAATGGAGTCCTGGGGAGAAAAGCTCCAAAACTAAATAGGTTACACTGGTGTCCAGATAGCATGCGTGATTTTGAATAGTAATGAGGTTTTATTGTATAATTGTGAGTAATAAAACTGGGTACTTTGATGTGATACTAAAGAGCAAGCTGAAGTGGAAAGAGAGAAAGTACTGCTGGTAGAGATGATTAAATCAGAGAGAGAAAGAGAGGGATACAGCAGTCGATCAGTACTTAAATAAACTTTCAAGAGTGAGAACTGATATGAGAGAATTGTATTTTGAACAGAGTTAAGATTAGGAGGCAGAAAATTTCATATAGGACCATTAGAATGCAGTGAAATAGTAACTAGTTAATTAAAGAGTAGTTTTTGGTGCTTACAATTAAGGTTTTATCCTGGGGCTAAGCAGGAACATTGATTTTTTAAAAATTTTCAATTTGCTTTTAAGTATAGTGGTAGGGGGTTCCAAAATTTGGAGACAAAGCAGCAAGTGTTTATAAGTAGGTAAGATATTGGGAGCTCAGTCTAGTATATTTATTTTAAAACTTTGCTGCAATGACTTTTTGTAGGTAGATCTGTACAAATCTAGAAGTTTTGTTGTGAGAGCTGACTAGTTTTATTTTTTGGTTACCTTGAAGGTTAGTCATGATGGGTAGACTAGATTAATGCAATTTGTTTTTAGAGATGTCATTGAGATATTAGTTACTTCTGTAAAACAAACCAAATTTCTAAAGTTTTATTTTAACAGCTTGGAGAATGTGTTCAACAAATTGTAGGCATTTACCTATTATGTCTCCCAATAGCTTTGATTGTTGTACTATTTCTTTTCTGGTGTTATTTTTGGAGAACATTTTGAAAGATTGATTTTGGTCTAACAAATATTTTGGCGTGAAGAACATCTGTTTTTTTGTTATGATTTAGAAGAAAGAGAGATTGTTTTAGTCATGTTTCAGGAGATGAAAAGGAGTCCTGGGTTAGGTCACTACATTTTGAGAGTACTGGGCAGAGCAGATGAGAGAGGCATCATCTGCATGTTGTATTATGGTTGTAGTACACACACACATGCACACACACACACATGCACACACACACACGCGCACACACACACACACACACACACACACACACACACACACACACACACACACACACACAAAGAAGTGCCTGTACACTGCATCAGAGTAGCTCACAGCCACTGATTGCAGATCTATATACATGCAGCTTCTGTCTTTTCAGAATTCATGTAGCACTTGCACTGAAGGCATACTGTCATGTGATCTGCCTGACTTTAGAAATGGAATGGGTTCTGCCAGTCTGAATGAAAACACTGCCGACAGCCTATACAATCCAACATGTGCAATAAGGAACCAGTCATTAAACTGCACTGCAAGTCAGTGTAAATGAACGAGGCTGAGGCTTCAGTGGCAATCGTAGGTTAGCTACTATTCATTTTTGCTGTGGCTAACAAGAGCGGAGAGAGTCCATCTGACCAAAGGAAAGCTTATTCTTCTTTCAACCATCCTATTTCTGTGGGGTACGGACCTTATTAGAACAATCATTGACACTTTTTGTCACAGCAGTGCCACATTGCTTGCCTCCACGTGCTACTATACCATTGGGATGAACTGCTTTCAAGAGTGTGATGTAAACAGCAATGTTTATTAGAAAAGATGTATGAATCTGCTGCCTGAAGATAGCATGATTTGTCTGCTATGGGTACTTCTTATTTTCAATGTTTTAGAAATTTTATTTCTTGTACTCTGAATTTTGCTGTCCAGTCAGTCTTCTGCATATCTGTTTGAAATGCTTGATCTGTCATTTCTGTTAAGTTGTTTGCTTGATATTCTATGAGAATGGAAAATTACTGCCTTGAACTGTGCGCCAACTTGCACAATGCTGAGAACAGCACTAAGGAGTGTTGCTGCTTGTTTAATTTCCACTTACCTGGGACAGGCGTGGCATCAATTTAGACCTTTTCTGTTGTCTGATTTGATGATTTTGTCTTGAACCAATGAGGAATTCTTGGAGCCTCAGACAATTTCCTTTGATTATTTTTTTAAGATTTGTCAGGGATCACTCCATTTTGGATACTGATGCACAACGTGAAATTTTACAACTGTGGTTGCTTCTAAACTCATTCTGTTATCTTATGATCAGTAATTTATAATTTTGTGTACCATTCTTTTGTGGGCCCACCTACATTTGTAAGGAAATTGCAAAGTATTGTATTAATTTTAACCATTTTGGTTTATTATGTACTGGTTGTATTGTTTTATTACTTTAAAACAGCTTCAATGCATTGTGTTTTTCATAGGTTGCATTATATAGGTTTGTTATATGTCTACAGAGAATTTTGTCATTATACTCCGGTTTGTTGTCAGTTTGGTGGCATTTTTGTTCTAATAATTTTGTGGACCATGTGGACTTGGCAAATGATGAGATCATCCATATTTGTATCACTTTGGGACTTTGCCAATTACTGAGAAATGTGAACATGGAACTAGATTTGGTCTACTATCTGAATTTGGCTTTTTATTAGCAGTGTTTCCAGTGCTTTGCTGTTTTTTTTTCTTGGTTTTGTTTAAAAAACATGCAAGAATCAGGAACTTATACTTATAATATGCATTTTATATCATTGTCATATCGTTGATGTATTTGCTTGCTTCCTTTTTATTTTTTTAAAAAGAGCTTGGGACTTGAGCAATATGGTCAACTTTAAGCTGAAGTTGAGATGAACATTGACTAATAAAAGAAAATCAACATTTCTAAATGTAAAATTAGGCTGCTGACATTAAAGTCTTAATTAACCATTACTGTCCGTCAACGGTACTCATTGGAAGCCAAGTGCAAACGAATGATCAGGTATTGCAAAACAGCAAAGTTAAAGAACATCTGTAAGTAGAAAGGCTGAACCCATTTATGTAGAAAGATAAAGCTAAATACGTTATAACTTTGTTACAAACAATATGTCATTGAATGCTGTTTTGATTTCAAAAATATTTTAGTAATACAGCAAAAATGCAAATCTGGCACAATGACATTCATGAGAGAAACTACACATGCACATACATGTTTACTGATACAAAACAAGACTTGTTTTTATATGTTCTAATTATGATACAATTGATAGAAGTGCAAGAGTGAAAGTCTTCACTACAAGTCACTTAACATTTTTTCTCTTTATAACAGAGCTTAATACAGCTGTGTAGATATTAGGATGGGGACAGTTAAACCTTTGTGTGAAGGGAAGAGAATAATTTACATTAGCTCTTTTTATTACAGAGGTGTGTGCTGTGTTTAAGTATGCACCAATGAATCTCATTCCCCACATAGCTGTGTTGTATGTTTTGAACCAGATTGGTCTACATTCTCATAGATTCACAAGGAAGTTTCATTAAATCAATGACTGGAAATGCTGCAGACTAAGAAATGGATACCTGTGTAGACTGTATAGTGAGTCTATGTGCACTAAGGAATTGTGGGTACTGATGCAATTTGATGCTCTCTGAGCCTATTCATTGATAGTGATTAGTCAGTGACATTTCAGAATATCTAGAGGTTTAGGCATTGCATCATGGGACTGAGTAATAATATGCTTTACCTGAGATAAACTAAATATTTTATTCAAATGAACAGCAAAAGAACGATCACCAAACGGAACGGGATTCCAATGCCAGTAGTATAATAGATAAAGTAGATAAACACAGTCAATGGCATGTAATGAATCCCAAAAAGACGGTGGCGCTGATATCAACAGTTACCATAAATCCAATAATCTTCTTTAAATCCTTGAAGCTCTCTCCCAAAGTTAACGTACAGCACAATAAAAAATGCAGCAGCAGTCAGCAGACCTATAAGAACTTTTAATGACAGAGTAGCGCTTTCACCAACAGGCTTTATCAACTCACAATAAGAACCTCATACTAATGCTTTATATATAAAAAATACAAATACATTCATTGGTCAGCTAATAAATCAATTAAAGCTAATTAATACATTTAAAGAAATAACTTAAAATACATACTATATCCTGAATATCTACATACATATACATAATAACTCTGTCTAGGGCAAATACTTCTTATGCCTATTTACCTATAAAACATGTCTGTGAAGAATATATATAAAAAATATATATATAAAAATATATATAAAAAATAACATAAAAAATCATATTACATCCTGGAGATGTATATATATGGATGTAATAATTATGTATAAACATATATTCCATGTACATAAATACTTGTAAATATATATGTACAAAATAAAATATGCAAACAGATAAAATATTTTTAAAAAAAACTAGTAATTGAATATTAAATGGTAGGATCTCACTTCTTATACACCTTCCTTGTTCTTCTTTTCTTAAGGATAGGTTTTATTTGAATTTTATCATTCAAACCCGGTGGCTGATGTGCCCTCAGGCGAATGATCCATCTAAGTTCACATTCCAATATGAAATTGTCCAAATCCCCTCCCCTGACACTAGGATGTATGTGTTGTATAGCACGAAAAAGAAAGTTGTGTGTAGTGCCTAGCATGTATTGATGTTTGGCAAGTGCATTATGTTCTGAATGCTTACTGATGTGGTAAACATGCTCCCTAACTCTCTCTCTAAGCTGTCTACTAGTCTTTCCCACATAAAATGATGTACAAGCTGTACATGTGGCCAAATATACTAGCCCTCTACTCACACAATCTGTTCCTGTGTTAAATACAAATTTCCTATGTGTCACTGGATGCTCAAATACTGTATTGGTATATACATCTCCAGGATGTAATATGATTTTTTATGTTATTTTTTTTTATATATATTTTTATATATATATTTTTTATATATATTCTTCACAGACATGTTTTATAGGTAAATAGGCATAAGAAGTATTTGCCCTAGACAGAGTTATTATGTATATGTATGTAGATATTCAGGATATAGTATGTATTTTAAGTTATTTCTTTAAATGTATTAATTAGCTTTAATTGATTTATTAGCTGACCAATGAATGTATTTGTTTTTTTATATATAAAGCATTAGTATGAGGTTCTTATTGTGAGTTGATAAAGCCTGTTGGTGAAAGCGCTACTCTGTCATTAAAAGTTCTTATAGGTCTGCTGACTGCTGCTGCATTTTTTATTGTGCTGTATGTTAACTTTGGGAGAGAGCTTCAAGGATTTAAATAAGACTATTGGATTCATGGTATCCGTTGATATCAACGCCACCTTCTTTTTGGGATTCATTACATGCCATTGACTGTGTTTATCTACTTTATCTATTATACTACTGGCATTGGAATCCCGTTCCGTTTGGTGATCGTTCTTTTGCTGTTCATTTATATTTTTATATCGCTTGAACATCAACGGAGGATGGCGGCAACTGCTAGCGTAAGTGTGGAATTACCCTACAACCCGGAAGGTGAGGGCGCTGCGTACCGGAAGAGGAATCGCTTCCTAGAGTGTATCGAAGCATCCCACAACATGCTTCTACTACTGGATTATGATTCTGAAAAGAATGAACAGTATCATGAAGGCGACGACATTGCAGGGTTATCGGAGGACCTGAACAGCTTGGAAATGGATTTTTTACGGCTTAAAAAACTGCAACTTCAAAGACAGCACTTTGAAGCGTGCATTCAAAAGAAGGTGGTGCCTCGTGGCCTTAGGGTATTGAAGATGCCCACATCAGGTACTTTTTATCCTGAGCTACTTTTTAAGTGGCAGCAATTGAATTTAAATTTAAGCTTTGATTATATGAGACTTTTAAATGACTTCCACAAACAAGAAGAAGACATGCTTAGAGACAAAGTAACTGAGCAGTACAAGGACATTTCCCTTAAATATAAATCATGTAAGGTTGAAACTCTTATGGAGAGACTGCTAGATAATGTTTCTCTATACGAGAAACGTGCTCTTGAACAGAAAAAGAGCAAGTTATATAGGGATATTAAGGACTTCAATAATAACCAGGTATTTGTTTGGCCGCGTTTTGCGCCTAGAAATACACAGGAGTCAATTCCAGCTACTAATAATTTGGAGAGTGGATTGTTAAATGAAACTAATGCTGTTTCTGATACCACCATTGTTAATCATGCTTCTCCTGTTTTTTCTAATGAAAATAATGGGTCTATAGTTAATAACTTTAATGATAATATTCAAGTCATCACTGGTGATACAGAAAAAGTACCGGAAGGAGCTAATCAGATGGGTCACTCACATATGACACTGAGTAAAGGGATACCCCTAACACCAGAGGTAGTAGTAAGAAGGAAAACACAGAGTAATAATTCTGCAACAAATGTAAATAAATCGAATACTCCTTTCCCCATAGCTGTGCATCAGTCCATGGAACGAAAGAGATCCATGAGCAGGGGAAGGCACAAACGAAAATTACCAGAGAGTGAACATGTTGGTCCCACCTTAAAAAAGATGTGGGACAAGATGGGAACTCGCTAGTGGTTAATCTATCAAAAAGAGTACTTAGCTTGGAAGAAATGCAACTTCTGAACAAGGGTCTTAGTTTTGTCCCTTCAAGTAGAGGTGATATCACAGACATGGTTATAGATGTGAAGAAATTTGTACGTAATGTACAATTGAAATTAGAATTCAATAATATCCACAATGCCAGTCAGCCTGGCTCCCTCTTTCGTCCTTATAGTACATACATGCCGATACTGCATCCACTACTAGACACCTTTGCGAAACTGGTGGAAAATGACATTTATAAATATTATAACTCCACTAATAATAATAATAGAAGTAGGAGATACTACAAGGACAACTTGACTAAAGCCCAACGTAATGCCATGATCTTGTTAAAAACAGACAATGAGCTAATAGTAAGGCCAGCTGATAAAGGCGGGCCAGTTGTTCTTATGAATCGAGCCGATTATGTCCACAGCATGACGACTATGTTGAGTGATAGTAAATTTTATGAAATCATAAACATGTCGCTAGTATTGGAAAAGGTATCCATGGTATATAGTATGCTAGATGATCTACTAGTAAGTGGTGATATAGAATTTGAATTGTATAAATATTTTAAGATGGACAATCCCTTGATCCCTATACTTAATGGATTACCCAAGGTCCATAAATCATTAGTAAACCCACCCATGAGACCTATAGTCTCTGGCCAAGGGTGGGTCACTGAGGCATTGGCTTTATACCTGGAATATTATTTAGGACCTCTAGTTCGTGAGAATGAGTATATTTTAATAGATAGTAAACAATTTCTGATAGACTTGTACACATATACTAAGATGTTGAATGAAAAAGAACCATTTATTCTTGTTACTATGGATGTGGTGAGTCTATTTACAGTTATTCCTAATGATGATGGTATCCATAAAATACAACAGTATTTACAGAAGAATACAGATATGAGCAGGGATGGAATTGAGCTTATAACATTATTTCTGGAAACAGTGCTCACCACCAACCTCTTCCTATTTGGAGATAACATCTACATGCAGAAGGAAGGCGTAGCTATGGGCACAGCTTGTGCCAATAGCTACGCCAACCTGGTCATGGCACAGTGGGAGGAGGAGTCACTGTTTGAATTAGACTTTTTCAAGAGGCATGTAGGCTTCTATAGGAGGTTTGTGGATGACCTCTTTTTCATCTGGAGGGGAGATGAATGTCAACTAGAAGAATTTTTTATACAAGTTAATGAATTATTGGAATACTTGAAATTTACTTTCGTGTACTCCTATGATAGAATCTCTTTCCTTGATGTGAATATAGAGAGGTTATCCAATGGTTTATTGAATACATCAATACATAGAAAAGCCTGTTATAAAAATTCGCTCCTACATAGGAGCAGCATGCATCCTAGATTTGTCTTCGATAATGTGGTAAAGGGGCAAATCACAAGGGCATCTAGGCTCAATCCATCCTTGGAAGGATTTACACGAGAATTAGAACTACTTAGGAATAATTTTAGTGACAGAGGTTATGATATGACAACATTCAACTTAATTTCTGAAGATATATACAAACAGAGAGACACCATAGCACAGCCTTATTTCTCTGAATTTAGTTTTAACAAAAGTACTATGGAGAGCAATAAGGAGTTGGGCATGAGATTTTTAACATATTATACTAAAGACTTTGGAATATTGAAAGGAAGTATATTAAAACATTGGGATACATTACTTCTTGAAGAGGAAATAGGTAGCTTAGTTGGTGAAACACCCACCTTTACGTTTTGTAATAAACCAAATCTTAAAAGGATTTTATGTTATCCCTCATTATCCAGTATTAGTTGTAACCCCACCCCAGACTTACAGGCAAATACTCTTCCTTGCAGTAAATGCAATCAGTGCATTTACATAGATACCAATACAGTATTTGAGCATCCAGTGACACATAGGAAATTTGTATTTAACACAGGAACAGATTGTGTGAGTAGAGGGCTAGTATATTTGGCCACATGTACAGCTTGTACATCATTTTATGTGGGAAAGACTAGTAGACAGCTTAGAGAGAGAGTTAGGGAGCATGTTTACCACATCAGTAAGCATTCAGAACATAATGCACTTGCCAAACATCAATACATGCTAGGCACTACACACAACTTTCTTTTTCGTGCTATACAACACATACATCCTAGTGTCAGGGGAGGGGATTTGAACAATTTCATATTGAAATGTGAACTTAGATGGATCATTCGCCTGAGGGCACATCAGCCACCGGGTTTGAATGATAAAATTCAAATAAAACCTATCCTTAAGAAAAGAAGAACAAGGAAGGTGTATAACAAGTGAGATCCTACCATTTAATATTCAATTACTAGGTTTTTTTAAAAATATTTTATCTGTTTGCATATTTTATTTTGTACATATATATTTACAAGTATTTATGTACATGGAATATATGTTTATACATAATTATTACATCCATATATATACATCTCCAGGATGTAATATGATTTTTTATGTTATTTTTTTTATATATTTTTATATATATATATTTTATATATATTCTTCACAGACATGTTTTATAGGTAAATAGGCATAAGAAGTATTTGCCCTAGACAGAGTTATTATGTATATGTATGTAGATATTCAGGATATAGTATGTATTTTAAGTTATTTCTTTAAATGTATTAATTAGCTTTAATTGATTTATTAGCTGACCAATGAATGTATTTGTATTTTTTATATATAAAGCATTAGTATGAGGTTCTTATTGTGAGTTGATAAAGCCTGTTGGTGAAAGCGCTACTCTGTCATTAAAAGTTCTTATAGGTCTGCTGACTGCTGCTGTATTTTTTATTGTGCTGTACGTTAACTTTGGGAGAGAGCTTCAAGGATTTAAAGAAGATTATTGGATTTATGGTAACCGTTGATATCAGCGCCACCGTCTTTTTGGGATTCATTACATGCCATTGACTGTGTTTATCTAAATATTTTATTCAGTCATTTGAGGATACTATTGCTGATCTGTTTTTGTGGGGTTTACATAATTTTTGAAGCGAGATACTAGTTGCTTTTTGATAGTTATATGACCTCCAATTTACCATGTCACGTGAGTTAAGGATAATTTTGATGTTTTCCGAGGTTGTGCAGATAGAGTTTAGGAATATATAAACAACAAGAGTGAGTTAAAACTGAAACTTAGGGAATTTCTTTGTCGGGGGGGGGGGTCTAATTTAAGTACTTTGGTGATAAAGCTAGCTAAATATAAGCTGTGTTGTAGATCATGGTGCCTAACGAGACCAAAAGCCTTAATGAGGTCAACAAATATAATTTCATTTAGAATTCCTTTGTACTTTGCTAAGTTTCAGCTATGAATATACCGTCAGTCCAAATGTGATGATGAACTATATTCCTTGATGTAGTCTCAGGTTTGAGTGTGACTTATCTTCTGAAGGACTTTCCAATAGCTGGAAGAGTGGATATCCGATCAAAATCACTGTTTGTCTAACATAATATATACATTTTTATATTAGATGGATTATGTTTTTTCCACACATCTAGAAAAGAGATATAGGCTATGGACAGATTGTACATGTGAAGTTGTAGATCAAGGATAATCTCCTTATACAATTGAATGGTGTAGCTTGAGGTGGGACAAAGAGAGCAGTTGACTCAGACACAAGATGTCACGGGGCGTGATCCTCATTATTGGTATTCAGTTTCTGAATGCCAGTACTGCATTTGCCAAAGCATGCCAATGTTCCATGTGTAAACATGTACAGTACTGGCATTCAGAAACGAATGCTGATAATGCATTTTCTGTCAGGGCTTAAGCTTTAATGCTGGGGTATTCTGCTTGTTACATGTGTAGCAAACAGATTGCTACATTGCTACAGTTTAAAGAGCAGAATTATTATTATATTTTTTTTAATCCTAACGTAAGAGTGGTTTTTTTTTTCCTTTTCAATTCAGAGTTGAGTGGCACAGATCAGGAACAATGGACTTGACTTGCTCCAAGTTATGGCTCTCAGTTTGATAAACCAGAGAAGAGATCGTCAGACTCTGAGGGATTGTGAGTATGTGTTTTGGCTATATTTGATCAATTTTTAATGTGCATATTTTTGTAAAGCAGAATTTGTGAATGACTAGGTTTAGGAAAAAATCTTGAATGCGAGGATGGTAGTTGTTATGGGAAATGTGCCATGGAGAATGGGAAACTGTAGGATTCTTCAGGTTTAATTTAAAACTTACCATTAACTACTTCATCCTATGCTTTCTAGGCAACCTCCAAAGCTTCATCTATACTCTGCTCCCTGAAATACTTATGTAACCTTTTATGTTTCTGCTACTCTGCATACAAAACCTTATATTTACTCAACTCTATTTTTAAACCAAAACATACAACTTATTCTACTTTTTTGACATTCTCCTTTTTGTTTATAGTACTGTTTTATTCTGTAAACAATATACATGTATGTAGCTTACATATTTTAACTACCAAAATTCTCTATTGCTATTTTTATTGAAATGTATCTGTATTGCTATTTTTATTGCATTGTATATATTTGGAGCTTTTCTCCCCGGGCCTCCACAGAAAAAGGGCAATAGCTCAGCCTGACACTCCCGGTCAACAAATGTAAAATAAAAATTAAAAAATAAATAAAATAAATAATTAATTAATTAATTAATTTGTTCCAAGTAATGTTTATTACTACAGAAATTTCAAATTCTCTTTACATCCAACAACATAGCTTGAGATAAGGCAGGAGGAGTCTGAGTAATTCCAGTTCTCTAATGAATGCAATGTATTTACAGAAATGCAGTGCTACTTATGAGAAACGTTAGTGCATTCATGACATAGGCTGCTTTATGCCAGAGAACCACTTTCTTCACAGAGTCTTTCAGAAAGACAAACACTCTTTTTTGCTGAGTTGTGAGTGATCAGCTTTATAGCACTTCTAGGCTTCTTCCTTTAAATTATGTAAGGCAAGCAATTCTGTCATCCTGCACTTGTATAACAACGTTTTTTTAGTCATATAATCAGGGAAAAATTGGACAACAGTTTGTGATCTTGAGAATTTAAGAGTGCATAGGAATTAGGATTCGTGCAGTGGAATAGTAAGATCATTGGGAATGGTCACTGATAGTGGCAGGAAGGACTAGCATACTGTGATTTTTTTGTGTTACATTGATGATCATTTGGTCAGTGAGAGAGTAAATATCTGGTATATTGTTTAGTCTGGTGGCCTCTTTGATTATTTGTACCAGTGCAAGGCCAGCAAGGGTTCTAGCGATGTCAATATTAATACGACACTGTAGTTTTAATGGTCACATCTTCCAGAATTACAATACTTTACTGAAATAGGCCTGCAGATTATGAAAGAAAGCACTTGTTGTGGGAGAGGATAGACAACAATGGGTTTTGTGCCTTTGTGTTTGGAGTAATACTGGCAGTGATCTAGGCTAGACCTTGCTTATTCTTGGATTCTGATTGCGTGAGGAGTGTTTAGATACAGCTAGCACAAGCAGAACAAAAGAGGAGTAATGTGTGCCTCTTCTTACAAACTTAAATAAGGGGTGTGCCCCCGTTAACAAATTAAAATAAAATAACATATGGATAAACAACTGCAGCATGTACAAATGTATTTTTTTAACTACTTGGGTCCTTCATGTGTTACTGAAGTGATAAAACAAGACAATAGGTGGTAGTGTACTAGTTATCATCTCAGAAATGCCATCAATGACCTGACTGATTCTACCCTCTCTCCTTACTCTTTATAACTGGAATAGAAATAGGCAGACACCTAGAATTGCTCATGTCTATATACCCCCTCATCCTCCTCCATCCTTCCAGCAGAAGCCATGAAAGAGGTCATGGCTCATTTTGGACTAAAGAACAATATTATTTAGATGGAACTCCACCTGAACTACTGACCTTCCCCCTCACATGTTAAATACCAAAAAAGGCTTTTGTAAACTTGTTCCATCTCTAGAAGATTTAAAGACAGAAAGAGAATAAATTTGTTTGATTGGTTCTGACCAACAATACATATAATTGCAGACTGTCACTGTCAAAACCCATAATCAAAGCCATCTAGCAGTTACCTAAGCAGTTAGGCTGCTCACCTATTTATTTGCTTGTTTTTAAGCAAATATGACAGGACCTGCTAAATTAAACTGTAAAATGTAAAACTTTCCTCTCACATACGACAATTATAAAGCAACAGTCAGAAAGAGCGTGTTAGACAGCAGCCATCTCTCACTATAAACGTTTTGCTCCTTGTGTCATGTGGTTTGCACTTAGCTTAAAAAAGCTCTTTATACGCCAAAATAATTTACCTTAATTGTTACTCAAATGTTGAAAGTAATTGCTTTGATAATGAACACCTAAATGATTTCTTTAGTTTGAAAAGCAGCTGCAAAACATTTTCAGCTAATAAATTTGCTTTTAGGCTGGGTATCATAATAGTGATAGAAGAAATTGAGGCCTTGCCTACAGGGATGACCCAAGTTTGAATCTGGCATCCTACTTACTTGAGAATTGTTTCAATTCAATAAATAGTGACCCTGAATCTTGGTAATATATTAAACAGGCTATAACTCTGCAAAGAACATAAGTATGTCTCAGCCCACCTATCTATTTGTACGCTTCTGTAGTTTTCATTTGTGTTAAAATCTGTATACATTAGTTTGTTTCTTTCTTCATCTTGCTCAAGCATTCTTCCTACCTGTTTTTACTCATCCACTTTTTTAACTGAGCTCAAGGTTGCTATAGTGGGGCAAAGAGAAGTAATATGCGTAAAACAATACTGTAGCACATTAGGGAAAGAGAGAAATATCTTGCTTTTGAACAAGAGTGCAAAGCACCTCAACATTTTGTACTGCATGATATCAATATAATTGTGCACAAGATACTCAGAGGGCCTCATTGTGAACATGAAACGTGCACATTATATAAGTCAGCACTAAAAAATTAAAAGCACTACACCCTAACAAACTCCCCTTGAGTACCTTGTTCCCCATTGGCCCTTTTTTTCAATTATAAAGGAATTCCCAATACTATTCTAGCATGTCCAAAGGTCAGTTGTCAATCTCCTATCCAGTCCAGCTAGTGAATCTAGGAATCTTGAGGCAATGTTACAACTGCCTCATGTACACAGACAACCCTCTCCTCCTCCCAACAAATTCCAACACATGTGAGAGATGCAACCATATAGCCAAACTGGAGGCTAAGCTCTCTCAACTCAGTACTGGCATAACCAGTCAGGAGGAGAAGGAAACCACACTCACTCCAATTCCAGTCTCACATAGACCTACCACGACAGCAAACCAAACACATGATCACACAAAAACCTACTCGGAGGCTCTAAATAAAAATCTGCCTAAGCAGCAGAGACCTCCAAAGCAGACACCAAAACAACCGCTACCCCAAAACAAAACACGTGCAACACATAGCTCACAAAGCCAGTGTGCCGAACAGTCACAGCCCTTAAGGCTAAATGATACACCTGATACACTTGCAATAGGTGACTCTATTGTCAGACACACTGACGTCCCGCTCACCAGGCTGAACAAGGAGAAGGTCACGGTGAGCTGCCTGTCAGGCGCTAGGATCTGCCACATAACACAAGCACTCAGGTCACTCCAAGGCAAGTACAAATATGACTCAGTCATTGTCCATGCTGGTGTGAATGACCTGAGATGTACCTCCCTGGTCTACATGAAAAGAGACATAGAGGAGCTCTCTGAGCATGTAGCCCAGGCCGGTATGACCCTGACCTTGAGTAGCATCTTACCCTCACCGAGAATGATGCCACAATATGAAGACAAGATGATCAATTTCAACAATTGGCTTAAGTATTGGTGTCATTCAAAGGGGATCCAATGCCTGTCAGCCTGGGATGACATGCTCGACAAGCCACGATGCTTTGCTAGGGACGGCTTGCACCTGTCACCCCTGGGCTTTCAGATATTGGCAAAGGCTCTTGCCACCCCCATAGTGCCTTTTTTAGGCAAGGCTCAAAAGACAAATCCACCTCCATAGGTATTACAAGGGATAAGAAACTAAGAGTAATGCTACTCAACGCCAGAAATCTAAACCACAAGATGCACGCACTCAAAACTCTCCTTAGCATGTAGAACATCGATATCTGTGCAGTAAAAGAAACCTGGTTCAAGGCTCCCGAGAGCACCCCAACACTATCAGGTTATACCTCATACCATGCTTTTCGGCCCCAAAACTTGGACCAAACCACAAAAGGAGGGGGAGTATCAATATTCGTCAAAAATACCCACACCTCCAGGTTGGTGGCACAGCACGAAGCATCAGAGATTATCCATGTGCAACTAACAGTGGGTAAAACTTCATTCCAGTTTATAGCCTGCTACAGACCACCTTCCCAAACCCAGGAACCAAACTCGGCCTTCCTGAGAACACTGGAAAATATGAAGGTCTCTCCAAACACCATTATATTGGGCGACTTCAACTAACCAAACATAGACTGGGAGCATTACTCTAGCTCCAACACCCTAGCCCAAAGGTTCCTAAAATTTATAAACTCAAATGCTATGGAACAACTTGTTACCACTCCCAGAAGAGGGGAAGATGTACTGGACCTGATCATCACCAACATGGGGGCTCTATGCTCCAGACCAGAAGTGTATCCCTCACTGGTAAAATCAGACCATAAACTAATCTCACTGGATATTCACATCCCGACCCCATTCCCTGCCCAGAAAACCACAGTGAAAAACTTCTCTAAAGCAAATTTCACACTCCTCAAAACTGAGGTGGAATCCTTCAAAGCCCCCGGGCCTGTAGAAAATATGAACCAGACCACAGAATCCTTTATAAACGCATTCTATGAACACCTTCAGGAATGCATGGATCATGCAATCCCAAATAAAAAGAAGCCCCAATCCTCCAAAGGCAGGCATCCTGTCTGGTGGACCCCAGCCATAAACAAACTGTACAATAGAAGGAGGAAGCTACTACATGATAGAGCAAAATCCCAAAAAGGGACGGCATCTCTGATCAGTATTAGCAAAAAACTATGGGCACTCATAAAATCGTCTAAGGCCAGCTTCGAGAGAAAAATTGCACAGGACACTAAGGATAACCACAAGGCTTTCTTTAGTTATGTTAGGAACCTGGGTGGGAATTCCCAGATATGCTCAGAATTAGTCCAAAATGACAAAAAATACACTGATCCCACAGACATTGCCAACATCCTAGCTGACAGGTTCAGTGCAAACTTCTCCCCCCCTCCCCACCAAAAGGGCAAATATCTATCCCAGCAGAGTGCTGCCCCTGACATCTCAGATGCTCAGGTAAGAGCCGCCTCTCCAAAGCAAAAAACACAGCATCAATGGGACCAGATGGTGTCCCGGGCTGCGTCCTACATGAACTCCAAGAAGAGCTAAACCCAAACATAAAACTACTGTTCAATCTCAGCCTTACTACAGGATATGTACCCAAAGAGTGGCATACAGCAACAGTGGTCCCTCTCCACAAAGGTGGTGCCTCAACGGACCTGGAAACTATCGCCCCATAAGCCTGACTAGCTTGGTCTGCAAAGCTATGGAAAGGATCATCATGGACTTCATAAATAAAGATATTGGGGGCCTACAGACACTGGATCCTACCCAGCTCTGCTTTGTTAAGGGCAGATCCTGCCTCTTAAACCTGGTTGATTTCTTTGAAACAGTCACCAAGGTCATTGACGAGGGGAAGGTGGTCCACACAGCCTACCTGGACCTCACAAAAGCCTTCGATACAATACCCCACTCTGGCATTATAGATAAGCTCACCAGCTTAAATATAAACCCATATGTCACTAGATGGGCTGCAAACTGGCTCAAGGACAGAACCCACATGGTTAGAATTGCTGGAGCCATATCAGACTCCAAACCAGTTACAAGTGGCATCCCACAAGGCAAAGTCCTGGGACCTCTCTTGTTCGGTATATATTTCTCGGAGGTACAGGCCAACACAGAAGGACTGTGGCTGACCAAGTTCACAGATGACTGCAAACTAGGTGCCATAATCGACTCTCCAGCCGACACAAGCATCCTACAAAAGGGCCTCATAGAAACAGACAACTGGTGCCAGAGCCATGGCCTCAAGCTAAATGCCAAAAAGTGTATAGTCATCCCCTTTTGCAAAAACAAAGTGCCCACAAATTACCACATAGGTGGTAATCCATTAATCTGGAAGAAGTAATTAGGGACCTGGGGACCCAAGTTGATAGCAATCTCTCATTTGAAAACCACGTGGCCAAAGTGGTTAGAAAAACATTTTATATAGCCCACCTAATCATGAAGGGATACACATCTAGATCATGGGAGGTCATCGTGCCTCTTTACTCATCCCTCATCAGGCCCATAATTGAGTACAATGCCCCTTTTGGGATGTACCTTACCAGACACCTGCAGCAACTGGAAAGACCCCAAAAGTACCTCACCAAGAGGATCAAAGGGCTCAAACAGATGCCATATGCTGCCCGGTTAAAGAAACTCCAGCTCTACTCAGTGGCATACCGCCTGCTCAGAGGAGATCTGTGCCTGACGTATAAAGCCATGTCCAACCCGGAATTAATGGACATGCTGCACCTCAGAAAATCCAAATCCCATCGAGCTATGCGCTCAAGAGACTTGAACCTCAGCACTGAAATAAATAGGACATGCTGGAGGGACAGATTCATAACCCAGAGGCTCCCTTCTCTCTGGAATAAAATCCCAGTCCAGGTTAGGCAGAGTCCCTCATTGACTCTCTTCAAGAGGAATCTTGATGAGTGGATGGGAGATCGTAGGTTTATCCCGGGTATCACTTCTGTGTCACTGTTAGACAGAGGCACAGTATAGTAACCTCAAAAAAGGGCATAGCAAAATTCATTTAAAATGGGTGGCGAAAGCCAAACACACTCTGGCTAGGCTTATAAATGCCCTAGGGCAGATAGCCTAGTATGAACCTATGAACCTATGAACAATAGATCTGTGTATTTCACTATACAGTGGCTTAGTGCTTAACGTATTAGTGTAATGTGTAAGTAAGGCAAACAGCAGGGTTAAAGTGCATATCAGAGCAGTACTATTTACTTGCAGTACAGCAAGGCACAATGTACATAAGAGATTAGCCTGAACACAGTAAAGGAGGCATAGCGCAGCTACCTTAATTTACAGTGGCACAGTATGTGCACTGAGGATGATTTAACAGGAGTGTTACAGTGCAAATCACAGGAGTGTTGTATGCTTGCAGTGGAGTAGTTACAATGCAGTTGTACCATTATGAATGTGGTAAATGGGGCACAGCACAGCAAAACTACCTTACTTTATAGTGGCACTCTAGGTTGTCAGAGGCTGAGTTAACATCAGGGTTAGAGTGTACATCACAGCAGCATTGTGCCTGCAGTGTAGTTTAGCTTGATTTTCTCAAAGGACCGACCTGAACATCCGTAAACTGTAGAGAATATCAGTACTGAGCACCATACTATACAGTGGGACACTAGTTACTCAGGCAATGAGGTATTGGTATTGGCAGGATAAAGAACATGGCAAGACTGTATGCCAGTACTCATAGAGCCTACCAAATGGATGCAGAGTTGCACCATATAGCATATAAAGGCTGATGATATGCAGCATGAACCTTGCAGCTAGAGTATACAAAAGAGGTAAATGTCTAAGAAACCTGTTAAAGTGAACTCTGTTCCTTAATCATTCTTTCATATTAAGTTTCATACTATATGATTATTTTTATTGATAGGCTTACTAAAGTTACATCCCAGATGAGAGGTTGTACTCAGTGATGGGTATAATCAGAGCTGAGTAGAAGGCGGTGAGTACTTCTTTTTATCTGGAAGAGATACTTTTTGCTATGAGCTGTGAAAGGTAAAAGTATTTCCTAACCATCATTGCCATACAATGGTCAAGCACGAGAGAGCTATCCCCTGAAGTACCTAGGTCTCTCATTAACTTTTCATTTTGAAGCGGTTAGTTATCTATGCTAACAGTGGGAGATATGGGGTGCTTACTAATGCTATAATGTTCTACTTTTTGGTGTTGAGTTTGAGCTCATGTTTTGTATACCAGCTACTGACAAGTGTAAGCTACTGTTTTAGTGCTTGTATGTCAGAGGGGGACTTGATTACAACTTATAGCTTACAATCATTTGAGAACTTTGACAAAGGGAAGTGTTCCTTGATAAGCAGAGATCTGTGAAGTAGATATTGAATAGCAAAGATCCCAGCAAAGATCTCTGAGGAACTCCCCTGGTCACCTTCATCCGCACAGAGGATATGCCCCTTTACCCTTACTGTTGAGTCCTGTTCCTAAGTCATATACAGGTCAGTGTGGAGCTCCATCAGTTGTTTATTATATTTGCAAGAGATATGGTACAGAATGCATTGGTAAGGTTAAGGTACATTCTCTTGGCAGATTGCCCTCACCCTCAGTCTAAATAACCCTCTCAAAGAAATTCACAAGATTCATTAGACAGGATCTATAAAGCCAAACAGCTGGAGGTTGAGTTTGAAAATATTTTTGGTATCATAGATAATTAGGTCACTTATGATAGGTAGGGTTGCCACCCCTCCGTTTTTATTCTGGACTATCTGGAAATCAAACTGATTCTTTGGTAGTCCAGAAAACACTGTACAAGCTCCAATATCCTGTTTCAAAAAGGAAACAGACTATAAGAGTTTGGAAATCAGCTGATTTACTATGCTTTTTTACAGAAACGTATAGTAAATCAGCCAAAAGCACACAGCAGGAATGGAAAAAGAGAGTGTTCCCTATCGGGTGATGTCACAATGCCATCACAAAATGGGTGGGGTGTGGGCGGGAGAGGGGGTGGGATGGGTGGGGTTACTGGTGATGTGAGGGGTGTGGCTTTACTTCCATTTTAGTGACGACGAAAGGTGGCAGCCCTAATGATAGGTTCCATTGATTTGCATGTAAGATGTTTTAAGTCAGTAATCTGAGGGGTCAGTAACTGGACCACCCCTTCTAGAGTGGCATTACAACAGCTTTGTGCCACTCCCATATAACAAAGCCTGTGGCTGGACTTGGGTAAAAGAGACTGAAGAGTGGATCCCCAGTGGTTGTTTAGTGCTATAAATTAGGCAACTGGCTATGTTGTCAATTCCCATGGACGAGGTATATTTTTGGTTTGGACAGTACCTTCAATACAGGTTCTTTCATGATGGTTGGTGGCTTGATTCCATGAGGGATAAGTGAGGTTGGAATAGATGTCTCTGGGGAAGACAGCACAAAATTTACCTGTCAGTATGTTGGCAATACAGTAAACACTCAGTTAATAGGAACTCAAGCAACCAGAAAAAAAAAAAATCGAAGAAATACAATACTTTTTTCACATGTTACACTTTCTGTGCCCCCCCCCCCCCTGCCCTGCGCAGAGACATGCTTTGCATTTTTAGAGTTTTAGAGTTTTAAAAAGGAAGATAGGAATAAATTCCCTCTCTCCCCAACCTAAGAACAAGTCCAAACAAACAAACAGTGCACACTATTAGTCCGGCCTATTTTTAATAGTAACTCTCAAGCAACCAGAAGCTACAGTTATCTGACATCTACCAATCCCCATGGGTGCCGGTTAACCAAGTTTTTACTGTATCCAATAGTGTAGATAGTAGTGGGGCAAGAGAGACAAAGTGCAAAGTTTTGGGGATGCAATTAGCCAATCCCGATATTTCTTTAATGCCGTACTGGCTTTTAAAAGCTGGTATTGCATTTGCGGTCAAACCTGAGTGCTGTACCACTCTGTGTGTGGTCTAAACATTAGAAACTGCATACTACATTGTAGCAAGCAGTTTGATACAGCTAAAAGATAAAAAAAAATCTCTTTTCCTTTTAACTAAAACCTTGTGCTATAGCACTCCATGCAAGCAGGGAATAAACTGTAGCAACTGTTTGCTACATTTGTAGCAAGAGGTAAGCTGCAGTTATACAAAGGAATATTTTTTTAACTAAAACTTGAGCACCTAGTGCTCCATGCAAGCAAGGTATAAACTCCTAGCAACTGTTGGTTCAGTTTGTACTCTGCTTGCATGGAGCACTATGGCACTCAGGTTTTAGTGAAAAAAAAAAATATTTTTTTTACACAATTTAGACCCCCACGCAGAGTGCTACAGTACTCAGGTTTGAATGCATTGGAAGACTGTCGGGGGTAGGGCACAGAAACAAAACCTGAATGACTGGGCAGGAGGGAAGGGGGATGTTATGCACCTTGATTGAAGGTTGTTTTTTTTCTATTGAAGAACTGCTGGGGGGGTGGTTGTGGTCTTGTAATAAGGCAATCATACAATTGGATTAATACAGTAAAGTGTTTTTTTTCTCTTCACTTGAAGAGCTGAGGGATAGGGTGCTGGTTGAGCCAGCTATGCTTCTGGCAATATCTGCTAGATCGAGTGTAGATAGTACCATGATGAATAAGCTCTTAACAATGTTTGGTGTTATTTTTTTATTTTCCTAGTTTAATTAAAGAATAATTTGTAGTTGTCTTTGGCTTCTGTGGCTAGTCTGGGTTCATGAGATTTCTTCATTATTCTTATGTACTTTTTTGTTTTTTTATCTAGCTGATTGAGATTATCCTTAATTTGCATGTCTTTTGTTCTACTATATAGGTTAAAGTGTTTCTTCCTTTTATTATATAGTTTACAAATGTCTGAAGACCATAATGTTGGTTTTCTTAAAAAATTTAGGACCTTTAATTTAATACATTTCACAAGGTATGAGTAAAATTGGTCTGCATGGCTCTTTTTGCAGTATCAACATTATGGCTAATACCATTTTACTAAAAATTGTATTTCTGAAGTACTTGTTTAAATTCTGTGATACTTGCTTTTGATGTTTTGGGGGGTTTGATGGTGAAAGTCACTAGTTTGTGGTTTGAACTGACCACTGAGGGGGTACCTTGGGGTTTATACATATATATGCTTTGTTTGTTAGGTCCAAGTCAAGTATATTCTGTTCTCTAGTTGGTTCATTAACAATCTTGCCAGGGAGAATGTCATCTGTTTGAATCTCATGCTGGAGTTTTCTCCTACATTTTACAATATACTAGCCTTATGCATTTTGAAATGTATCTGTGAATTGCATCCTAAAATTTTGCAACCCAATATGGTTATTCTCGAAAAGGTATCATTTGCAAGGAAGAATATTTCTTAGAGATTTCACAAAATCTCTTCAGGAGAAGAAGCAGCTGAAACAGCAAAACAGTTGGGTGCAGCTGCACTATATAATTCAGGATACCAAAGACTATACCCCGGATTCATGAATCCTCCATGTAAGACTAAATAAGTCTTACTTGGAGGCTGCAGTTGAATGGTATGATGTCAGCACATCAGGAATATTCATGAGGGCATGCTGACTCAACCCCAAGTCTAACACGGACCATGCAGGCAAGCAGGGGCATGTCTGACTGCCGAGCAGTGTAAAGGTCCACGCCCCTGCAAGTGTGTGAAATGCAAAATGTCAACACACAAGAGCGAGTCCGCTCAAATGTCCATGTACCCAACACCACACTCCCTGACATTGTAAACCCCCAGCACAGTTATAAAAAGTAAAACATTAATTTTTTTATTTTCTAATTCCAGATATAGCTGCCCGTATTTGCGCGTGTGTGTGCGGGTGTGCCCATTGCTTAGCTGCAGTTAGCAATCTCGACATGGAAGAGCATAATAAGGAATGTTTATGCAAATTATTCCAAATAGTAGTATTGTAGTGGTAGAGTATTTGCACAAAGAGGAGGCATTCACGGTTTGAGTCCCACCACTCCCCTTCCTATTTCATGTTCAAAATGAGTATATGAAATAAGTCCTGACAGATATGATAAAACTTTCACTAAAAATCATTGAAATGGCCTATGTATCAGTAAACAAAATGTAAAGTTATAAAGGAACCTGACATATAATTGTCCGCAGTTAAGCAGCGCTTTACCCAGTGCAATGAAGATGCCCATAGCTAAATCGCGCTTTACCCAATGCAATGTAGTTGCTCATAGCTAAATCGAGCTTTACCCAGCGCAATGTAGTTGCCCATAGCTAAATAGCACTTTACCCAGCGCAATGTAGTTGCCCATAGCTAAATTGCACTTTACCCAGCGCAATTTAGTTGCCCATAGCTAAATAGTGCTTTACCCAGCGCAATCGGTTTGTGCAGAGGTGCACGCTGCACCAACCTGCGCACCGTCGGGCAACGTAGAGCAAAGTTGCTTAAACACAGCCACACCCCCTAACCTCTCTGGACAGTAGTAAAATAAAAAGCAATGATAAGGTTTGAATCCAGGACACTGTGCACTATAATCAAAGTACTGAACCACTAAGCCACGCCAGCTTAGGATACCATCCACTGTTAACATATATATAGTAATAAATGTTAGATTAACCATTGCTAAGCAGGTCTGCAGTCAGCCGAGAATATTCAAAAATGGCCAATCACAGAAAAGTGTGGGAAATGCAGCATATTTAAGCTGCATAGGCAGGAATACTCGCCATAACTGATTGTAGCTCCCATCTGCAGTTAGAATGTCTGGTGCTGGAGAGGGTACACACTTTAGAGTGCAACGCTGGGGCATCGAGGAGTCAAGATACATGGTTTGGCTCCTAGTCCATCGGCATGAGACTCGACTTCTGCAGGGCCAGTTCCAAGGAATGGAGTATAAGGCAGAGGCTTGGAACCGGTTGGCTCATGAACTCACCAGTGCCACAGGCGTCCCTCGGACTGGTGAGCAGGTCTGTCACCACCATGCAGACCTGAAGAGATGGAAACAGGACCTTCTGAACCAATGGATCCAGGAGGCCCATCATATGCATGATGCCCCACTACTAAGTAGGTAGCCATGGAAAACAGTATGTAAGACAAGCTAATATAGTCTAAATAATGGATAGGTATGTCTCAATATCCCTTCATTTAATCCACAGCTGCAGGTGTTCGTGCTATGAATCAGCAAGCCTATGCAGATAGGCTGCTAAGGCTGCGCCACCAGGCAGGTTAGTAAATATTCTGCATGTATTGTTATATAATATTTGTGAGAGAGCATGAGAAAAGTGTCATATCCCAATAATACAGCTATCAAATGCCCTGAATAAATCCTCTGCATGTACTGGTATATAACAAACGTCAATGAGCCAGAAATAGAGTGTACTAACCCAGCAATCAAGGTAAAATAAGTGTGGAATACTATCTCTGCATGTACTGTCATATAATATAAGTGAGTAAGCCTGAAAAAGGGTGTTGTAACCTATCAATAAAGGTATAATATGTCCTGAATATGTCTCCAGTATGCACTGTAATATCAAATAAAGGAGAGAGCCTGTAGAAAAGAGTGTTCAATGTAATTAATAAAGGTATAATACTTGGAGTGTGTCTGTGTCACTTACTTTGAAATGTTGTTGTACCCTTGCATTCAATAAATAGTACTGTTGCATTAGGTGCTGTCAACCCACAGTTGTGCAGTCCCATATGAAGTGGATGAATGAAGTGCCAGATGCTGTGAAGCATATAACATTAATTCCCTGAATAAATTCTCTGCATGCGCTGTTATATAACAAAAGTCAGAGAGCCAGGAATAGAGTGTAGTAACCCAATAATAAAGGTAAAATAAGTCTGGAATACTATCTTTGCATGTACTGTCATATAAAATAAGTGAGTGAGCCTGAAAAAGAGTGTTGGAACCTATCATTTAAGGTATAATATGTCCTGAATATGTCTTCTGTATGCACTGTAATATCAAATTAAAGGGAGAGCCTGTGTTTAATGTGAATACTAAAGGTCTAATACTTGGAGTGTGTCTGTCAGTTACTTAGAAATGTTGTTGTACCCTTGCATTCAATAAATAGTACTGTTGTATTAAGCGCTGTCAACCCACAGTTCTGCAGTCTCATATAAAGTGGATGAAGGAAGTGCCAGTAGCTGTGAAGCATATAACAGTCCTCAACAGTTGTTAAATGGCTGTCATGCATAGGTAAATCTGGCACATGAGTAGCTTGTCAAGGTGTTCACCTGAAATGTGAGTGTGTTACATGAAATGTAGGGTTCTGTAGAAAATTAAGTAAAAATGTCACGTGAACACATCCAGATGTGTAGATACATCAATATACAAATAAAATACAAGTATGTAGCAGTAACATCTGCAGCTTGGACAGTTACTATGTCAGATATATGTCAGGTATATAATGAACTAGCAAACCCATTACACAATCTAATGCATGTTGTCTAGTGTAATAACACATGTAGGAGATATACACCTGCAGTCAATAAGAATGTAGTGTAGAGTAAAAGTACTAATAATATGTTACTGGATGTTTCTTTTTACCCCCTACTCCATGTGCATAAACAATGCAATTCCACACTTCAATGGGTATGTGTAATCTCATGACATTTATTGGGACATATGTCCTATTGTTCAATAAAAATCTGTTTTTTCTTTGATGCATGTGCCCTGTTCAAACATCACAATCTTGGTGGCCTGTTGCCACCAATCATCCCTGCATGCTGTTGTAATATCCACTGTTGTTCAATATATGCATGTGTTATGCTTACTGTTCAACTGTTGGAACGCTGGTGCGTTGGGTTAATGGGAATATTACTGCATGCTGTTGCAACTAATTTTGAATGCTGTTGTCTATGTTGTAATTAAACACACCTAATCACAGAATGTATGGAAAGGCCGGTCCCAGTGGACCCACCTGTCCCTCCTCAGCTGGTGATTGCACCTGGCACCAGCATGTCCAGTGCCCAGCCCAGGCTACCCTTCTCCGTTGGTCCTGTGCCACCTTCGGTTGGAAGCACTGCAGGGGATGGGGCTCACCCCCCGCAAGTGTGGGCGTAGAAGGGCCACCTGTCACCCTCCAAAGGGTCTGGGTTGTGGTGCGTAGGGAGATCCAGCATTTAGTTGCTGATCCCCTATGCCAGCTCGAGGCGTGAGTGGCGTGACTCATGGGTGAGCCTGCCCCTCCTATGCAGCCCCCAGCACAGCCACCCTCGGGTCTGTGAAGGTTCAGTTGTGACTGCCCATGGGTGGGGATCTCAGTCCCACTGTTACCATCTGTGGGCTCATGGGCTTGCGATTTCCAAACATCCGTCCCCATGAATTGTGTTCACCCCATGTGTCATACTCCACCCCTGTATACATCTTGTTTGTCTTGTCTGTTTACCTCCCCAACCTACCTCCCCAAAAATACTTACTTCCCCTACCTCACTTTCCACTCTCACCTGAAAAAAAAAAGGCAATCTGTACCCACAAAAAAATTATGCCCCATACATAGCTGCCCATTTCGCACACATGTCCACTGGACATGTAAACTGATAATTATAATTGGCAGTACAACATACTTTGTTGTTGTCACCCCTCTCCCAGGGGTGGAAGGATTCAAAATTACGTCAAAATGCATTGCATATGCACAGCTGTTGCTGTTAAAGAAATGGGCAGCTATGGACCTTCCCTACACCCGTCCTGCACATCCCGAGCTTGATTTCCTACAGTCTTTCCCTCTTTGTGCCCCCTTTTTCACCACTTTCCTATCTTTTCTTTCAAAGAAACTAGCTCTGGGGTTAGCGGGAGTAAGCACTTTTAAGCAGTAGTAAGTGGGTTTAAGCGAGTGTGCGCATGTGTGCGCTAAGCTTAGCATTGCTAAGCATCGCGCAAACCCACGCAAACCTGCTTACAACTGCTTAAAAGTGCCTTAATTACTCTATGTCAGGGCCCTTGTTCTGCTCATCAGCAAAATAAAGCAACTCTGTCAGTCTCGAACCCCAGACCTTGGACACACTAGACTGCATGAAGTACCATTAAGCCACAGCAGATATACAATACCCTGGTGCTGAAATAAATATATCATGCATTACAATGAGTGAATGTAAAGGAAAAATAGGAAGGCCATAACACAAAGCTTGTTCTGTGGATCTTTACCAGCAATAGTTGTGGAATTGCATTACATGACTGTGATGTGAGAAGCAGCCATGCAAGCAGCAAATAATGTTACAGAGGCACTTTACAATCCCCACACAGTATCAAAGCAGGACAACATTGGCATATCTGATTAAGGCAGAGGCCATACCTAGTAACTGTGACTACTTTTCAGGGATGTCCCTGACTGTGAAACATATTTTAGCGGTATCCCTCTGAATCCCTCTGAAAAGTACTGACGTCAGTCAGAAAGGTGGGGTATTACACAGTGAATACTGACAATAATAACAGTAGACACTGCCTGTACTTCATAAAAGGAGTACTAATCCATATGCACTGCTTCACTCAAGTCTACACTTACTGTCAGTATTATGTGTAAGGTGTACCTCACTTTTAACTACCTATCCCTGACTCCATGCAAAGATGTATCTGAGTATTTAATAGGCCTGGCAGAGGCACAAACACACAGGCATATAGGCTATTCTGCTGTTACACACTCTGCAAATAGCTTTGGTAGGACCCCCACAAGCATACCCTTATGTAGGACTACAACACAGAGATACCAATGGATGTAGCCATGTACTGGTAGCAACTGACTGTAACAATGCCATTGTAACAGTCCTGAAAACACCTGTGAGTTGCACATGCAAATAATAACAGTGTAACTTCTGGCTAACATCTGGATAGGTTGGCAGTTGTGAACTATGCAGACAGACCACCTGCCTTGATAAACTAACAGGTACACACCAAACCTTTAAGTCCAGTAAGATAATATTTACACAATAATACATAATGCACTCTGTATGTAAGCATCCCACCACAATTAAAATATACTTGTGCGTTTAGGGTCTACCAAGGGTGTAGGTAGGCATACTCAGTACTGGAATTGTCCAGTTGTCCTGATAACCCTGTGCTAATGTCAACAATAAAAAACACAAACCCTGCAGAAGTGAGTACATTAATATTCACAGTATAACAGTTCACAAACAGTTCATGTGCCAAAAGAATAGTTCTCAATAACTACATTTGTATGGCAGTTAATTATATGAGTACAAAAGAAACTTCGTAGTCACATAAATGTTGTGTAAGCATTTCTAGGGGTGGGTTAAACTCTACACTGATAGCTCTGTACAGGAAGTGGCAACAGTCAGGTCTGAGTACAACATGTACATCACTGTTTACACCTCTAGCTTCATTTATAAGACGTATACCAACCTTCTGACTTACACAACAGTGTCCACAGCAAACAAGCATGGGCCCCACTCTGAAAATCTGAAAGGGCTATGCCTACATACCTTAGCAATTTATAGCATTGGGTTGCTATGACAGTGAGTACTGCAATTACCACTCAGCAGGCTGTATGCATTTACCAAATGCTGGGCAACAATTGGTGCAGAGGGCATCACATACACATGTGCAGATACCTATAAAAGCAGATAGTACTTGCTATCCACACATGCAATCATTACATTGCATGTTCCAGATAGTGAACAACTCCAAGCAGGAAAAAAAAAAAATAAAAATTCAAAACAAACAACAGTACGTTTCTGTACTTAATAAAAACAAAAACATCAAAGCATAGACAGACTGACCTGAAAGGGACATACAGGTATGTAACAGTTTGTAGTTACCGACAAGTAGTAGATGTTTATGGTTAGTACTGTAGATCCTCTGAAACATGCATATGTGGCAGTAGTAGGTATGTATGCACTGATGCCATGCATAAGTATTGCCATGGAGAAATTGTTGTGTAGCTGTGTGCAGTGGGACATAAGTGTGACATTTGTAGCTCAGCAGTACATGCCAAACATCTGAACATGTTATCTATGGTTTGTACAGTACTGCATTTAATGGCAGTTCGGGGGAGTACTGCAAACACCTATATAAACTTGGATGTCACAGAGTAAGACATGCATGATAGTCACATAATGTGTAGCTTAGCATTGGCAACTGCCGTAGCAGGCTAGCATAGTAATGTATAATTTGCAGCTATGTATACCCTTGTACTATTACTGTATGCACACATTTGACAACTGTCCATGTTGTAGCAAGGCCCAACAGGTCATCCGTGAGGTGTATGGACTTACAACAGTGTGGACCTTGTGTCTGTATGGCACACACATATGTCGAGATACATGTGTGTTTGATTTATAAGCATCTGAACATGTGCATAGAGCAAGGGACATACTGCAACTGTTTGTGAAGGGCGGACATTTATATGTTGGTGCAGGTTGTTATGTGCATATATATATATATATATATATATATATATATATATATATGTAGGTTGTAGTGTGTGTTAAACAAGACAGCCTACAGTGCTGGCATATGACGTGTTGGTCAAACGCTGTGGGTATGAATTGTTAGGTATATAGTCTTCCAGATAGGGGGTCCTGCTAAACATATATGGGCTGAGAACACCTTCCATGCATTCTGCACAAGACTGTGCAATATCATTACATAACTGTATCCCCCTCAACCTGTGCATAACTGATATTCCCACCATGAAAGGTGGAGTGTATATGTGCCAATATGCATATCTATGTGTACACCAGTGGATGTTCAAATGTATGCTCCAGCTGAATGTTGTACATGTATTGCCATCCCTGTTGTTAAAAGCCCTGTGCCCATGAACTAACACATAGGTGGTAGTGTACTTAACACCAAAGGTGTGATAAGAGACTACGGGACACAGGTGGACAGTAGTGTCCCTAATGATGATCACTGTGCCACACTAGTCATGTAAACCTAGTACAGTCCACAGGTCATCAGTAAATGTGGGTCATCCATGGAAACAGAGGTCAGTGTTCCACTCCACTCATCAGTCATAACACCCATCATAGAGTACAATGTCCCTGTTGGTATGTACCTCAGAGGACATCCACAGCAACAGTAGATGCCAGACACATACCTCACAAAGAGTATTACCGGACTCCAACAGATGCCCTATGCTGACTGTCTTACAAAACCACAGCTACGCTGTGTTGCATACCGCCTACCCAGAGGCTACCCCTGCCTAACATACAAAGCTATGGCAAACACACAAGTGTTGGACATGCTCCATGTAAACAGATGGAACACCAGACAAGATACACACTCTACTGATCTACACCTTGTAATGTAAAAAGCAGAACATGCTCGACTGGCACATTATCATCATAGACACATACCATACTGTGGAAACAACTACCTATCAACAGCATATGGAGGTCCTCATTAGCAGTTGCCATGAATAACCATGTTGATTGCATGTGAGATAGGAAACACAACCCGGTAATCACCCCTGTGGCTCTGCATGACAGGGGCACATGAACCTACATCACATGGGTGTTGTAGTGCAGGGTACCATATGTCTAAGCTTCCATAGGCCATATGGATAACAGCCTATCAGCTACCTAGGACACGATACACACACACGTGTACCTGTTGCATCACATGCTATGTGAGGTTGACTGTGTGTGATGGAGAATGTGTATGTGAATGTGTCAATGATGTGTATATGTGTGATAGCCTAGTGGGAATCTGTGTATACCATGGTATGTAGTGTTGTAGCTCTAATCTCATCAAAAGGTCCATATGCTATTGCCAGGCAGTAAAAGCACTATGGCATACATTGTGACATAGTCCCATGGTGTCGACTGGAGTGTGCCATTGTAGGCTAAAGCAGTACATGTATGCTTATTGATTGTTAACACTAGTGAATACAAGTCACATATGGACTGTAGTACTACCTGAATCTGTATGCCTGAACTGCACAGAATGGTTTATATCCACATGGCTTGGTAACACACTTTTGTTTGTTACCTGTAGTCCTCACACATTACATACCTCAGGCATGAGGTTATGTAGGTGCTGACACACAGTAATGTATGGTACACAGGTAAATGTAATCTGGGTTGCCATACCTTTGTGTCTTGTAGGTATGCCTGATGTGTGTGTGGGTATGCCTGTAACATGGCCTCGGTGGTATGTGTGTCACAGGATATAGGTGCGTATCTAGCAACATGTATAGTGTAGTACAGCAGTATGCCACCTATAGTGATGAATGTGCACATATGTTACTGAAGGGTTTGCTATCAACAAGTAGTGTGGTGGACTGGTAGTACTGTAACCGTACTGTACATTGATTTCAATGGATGACAAATGTCTGTATGCATTAGCTTCATATACACCTCCTGTGGCTAGGTGTTGCATTGTGTCACATACAGTGTGCCATGTACTGTTGTATATTCTTACATACTGGTTTCACTTTGTGGCTGTGCAGAACATGGTTTGGTTTATAGTATGTGCCAGGCACTGTCAGGCAGTTGTGGGCTTAGCAGTCATATGTGGTATTAAAAGTGTGTATCTACTGATAGCCAATAGGTTGCTATATATGGCATTTCATTGATGTCTGTACATTAGAATGTTGAGTGTGCCACATGACTTGCTCACAATTACTGTTTAATTGTCTTCCAGGTTATGTCACACAACAGAAAGCCAGCCTATACCCCTGAGGAGGAGGACGTTATCTCAGATGCACTCATCCAACATTATAACCTTCTGTTCTCAAGATCCTGCCAGGACCAGCACAGTCGCACTGCACTGTGGCAGGATGTTGTCCATTGGGTGAATGATGTAGGCATGCATAACTGGACTTATGAGCAGGTATGCCATCACTGCAGTGATTTAGTCAGACATGTGCGGCAGCATGCCTCCGATGTCCACAGACAACAGCTTGCCACAGGTGGTGGTGCTGCTACACATCCCCCTCACCAGAGTGGAAGAGCTGCTCCTCAGCGTGGTGGCTCCTGGCCAACCAGTACAACACACCTGCGCCATCATGGAGGCCGGAGTCAACCAGCACAGCGATAACAAGTGTGCAGGTAACATGGCATATCCATAGACCACTGTTATCCCAAGTGTTATAATATGCATTAATCAGATGTGTACTGTGTATGCAGAATATGTGGAGCCTGGTGTCATGCAATACTGATAATTTGGGACATTATCTGTATGCCTGTGACTGTCACCACATGTACTACTGTATAATTGCAGACTCACAGCACCAATGCCATAGTTGTTGACACTGACATACTGTCTCATATCCTTTCAGGTCCCTCTGGTGTGATAGCAAGACAGCAGGCCCATGTTGGTGAGTGGGCTACAGTCAATATAGCATATAACATGGGCATGTCATAGGAGAGTTGTAGGCCATATACACATGTTAAACACCTACACATAGTGCATGCTCTGCATGTTCTCTGTGTGACTATGCACTTCCCAGTGACATGAGTAGCTGACTCATACACATGCAACACACAGAGCATCACAAACAAGTGGGGTACACTGTAGTGGACATTGTATAGGCAGAGCCAATACACATGCACACAATATACACCACTTTGTCATATGCAGTATGTGTTAATATGATACACATGGCATATGTAGACACCTGCTGTAAGGTCATACTCCAGTATCCCATATGTCATCAACACAGCACACATACTATACCTGAGGGTAGATGTCTATCATGGGGCCATGTGACATGCATCAACACACAACACAGTTATGTTAGGCAGTGCTCCCTATTGAACACCTGACATGCCCATGTAACAAATGTCTGTGAACTGTTAAATGTAGCCTAAGTGGTGCAGGTGAGGTACAGCAAGATAGTTGTCAATGTGACATGCATCAGTGGCCTTGAGTGACCACATGATGCTGCCTGATGATGGCTCATGGTACTACACTACATCCAGTTACAGTACCTGCAGTACTACACATAGCATTCATTGTTATCTGTCACTGACAGTTGTGTGCATCCAGACATGTTTTGGATACCTATGAGTGATGGTGCACAGGACATTGGAAAGTGTTTCAGACTTGCTGTGCAATGTTGTGTCCATGTACACATTGTGTACCAGGGTGAGGCCAATCATTGAACAACACACATGCATCAACGACATGTATACTGTTATCAACAAGGACTCTCTTCACTCGCACTGTATGCTGTTGAGCAACACACATCCTGCATGCTGGCATATGTGATAGGGCTCTTTGGCTTGTGATACTGTACTCCATCAAACACTAACGACTATGTTCCATATTGCTGTTGGTGTGTGTGTGTCAACTTGAATGTGTAGTGTATTAGTGTGCATGTGTGTATGTGTGCATGTGTGCATGTGTTCATGTGTTCATGTGTGCATGTGTGCATGTGTGCATGTGTGCATGTGTTCATGTGTGCATGTGTGCATGTGTGCATGTGTTCATGTGTGCATGTGTGCATGTGTGCGAACATCCTGTACAGATGGTAAAGTGTGCTTCCTGTCTCCCCCTCACAGGTGCTGAGGTATTGTTGGATGGGTGCATCAGGGAACCTGAGGTCACTGCAACAAATAGTGACCATGATGATACATGTGTAGTGGCACAGGCATGCTTGACAGGGTCAATCGGTGGTCCACCGATCAACAGTACACGGCTTTCCACCCCATCTATGTGCACATACGTACTGCCATTACATCCATCAACACCAATGGCCTTAGGTGAGGAACAGCATACGGTAGACATTGACCAGGAAAGTGTGGTATCTATGGCACATGCAACCCCACACAGCAGCCATGCCCAGACACCCAGAATGGTACCACATAGGCATATGTCCAGGGGTTCTCGTGGGTACATCGCTGGTCGTAATGCCCCTAGCAGGCATGCCTGCACAGGTCTCACAACCTCAGGTATGTTCTGGGCTGTGATGCAAGCACAGGCATGTATGGAACGGTACACCAGGTGGGGACTAAGGGTGCAGAGGGCTCATAACACCGCGATCAATGACAGTATCCATGACCTTGCTGGTGCCATCCGCAATTACACCGATGTCATTGATAGACATTGGGGGGAGACACTAGATGTCCTCCGCAATGTTATGTCCATGTGCCAGGACAGTGCAGGATGGCTGGGCCATTGATGTGGATGTATGCCAGCAACATCATCAGCTGGCAGTCGTCGCGGACGACACCCAAGTGCCAGCTGCTCCTGTAGTGCCAGTACCAGCCCCAGCAATGTTGTGGCTGGGCTGTAGGTAGACCGTCCAAGACGACCACATGCACGTGGCTCTGGCCAGTCCCAGCAGGAACATGGGTCCAGTCAAAATCCCTCTATCTCTGGCGATAGTACACAGTCTGGCTTAGTACCCGATACTGTCCGTGTCACCCCTGCCAGGCACAGGTACTGTGTTCATGGCCGGAGACAGTGATCTGTACAGCCTGGCAGGTACAGTCTGTGGCTGTTCCACAAACTCCCGTATTTGGCAGCCACAAGGGGGTACTGTGTGCATGCAGACACACAACACATACTACCAACATGTAGGGCTAACACTTACACACACATCACATCAACACTGACCCATACTGTACTGTTGTTCCTCACACACACACACACACACACACACACACACACACACACACACACACACACACACACACACACACACACACACATATACATGTTGATTGGATGGGTCATTGTCAGGCTCTGGAAAAACAATCACACACCCTGTGCATATGATGAAACTCTGCCACCTCCTGTCATCTGTGACATTGATGCAGGAACAGGATAACATGGTGCTGATGCAAAGGGTGACCTACTAGCAGTGTAGCAATGTTAGCATGTTTTGAACAGTAAAGTGTAATGATATCCTTGTAGGTGTATCTGAGCAGGCATGATGCATCACAGCTCTGATTATCAATTTAGTATTGTTTACACCAGTGTTAATTCCAAACATGGATTGTCCACACATGTGCCAGTTGGCTGATGTGTGTGGTACTGGCAGCATGTGTCGGTGAGTGGCTGTTATGTGTGTGATGTGTGCAGTACAGATTTCAAGGTGTACATTTGTGAACATGGTGGAGGTGCACTGTCTGCATGTATGTGCATAGTGGGCACATGGGAAGGGTGACATGCCCTGTATTACACAGTGTTAATACTTCATATTTCCTATTGGTGTCCAATATGCATGTCATATGTCACAACTTGGGTACACATGTGTGTATGACATGGTATGACACTATGCTGTGGGTGATACTGTTGATATCGGTCATTGGTTAGCATTCTGGTAGTGTACATAACCTCAACAGCCTGATTTTAACCAATCGTTAGATCATGTCCTGACAACTGACACACAGCTGTAGGATATACAGTAGCATTAGAATCTTTCTGGTATTGTACTATAACAGTTGCCAGTGTTAATGACCACCACACATTCCCATGACCACTCCTGTTTGACATGTGTCCATCCTAGGTACAAGCAGACACACTAGGGATATGTACGTCCACATCTGGTGATGCATACAGTGGCCTACAAAGCATTCCCCAGATTAGACACTTATCCTCCACAAGGGTATCATACAGACAGATACTTGTTGACAAACCCATGCTGTGAAGCTATGAGCCAACAATAGCATAGTCATCCACATTTACTACACATAGTATCCTGATAGTACCACATTGGTCATAGCACACAACATGTAGCAGGGGTACCGATGTGTACAAACAGCCACATGTGATTTCATCTGTCCTTTGATATCCACATTCCCAAAGCTATGCTGATGTCCTTCAGTGTATCATATAAGCAATAAGGGATCTGTATGCATATCCACGGAGTTGTTGTATACCTACAATGATTGGCCATTATTGACAGACTGTGTTGTGTTTGAACATCTGTCATATGCCACAGGCATACAGCCACATTCACACTATTCTATAACAACTGTCATGTGTGTGTGTGTGTGACACAGATGACTTAGGGAACAGCTCACTACAGTGGCTGGACTTGTCACATACATACATATGTGAGTTATGGTTCAAGAAGCAGCAGCAACAACTGTCAATGCTAACAGATGTAGTCGTGTTGACAGTAGGCTTCACACCTATGAAGTGAATGAGGTCACATGTATATATATATGTCTTGGCCACACAGTTACCAATGTAGGTCACATGTACATTTGCCACACAGATACCTGCAGTGTGAAATGCACATACTGTTGTTTTACTGATATGTCATACAGTAATAAAAGCAAAACCCACAACACATGGCAACAGCTCAACATTGAGCTCAGCTATAGCTACATGAAACTGTTGATTAGGTTTCATACTCCTGAAGAAGAAAGTTTAAGACTGAAAGTGAACGATTTGTATGATATGATAATTAAAAAATATGTGAATGTCAATATTGATGCTAAGATAGAGAGAATTATAGATAATATAATGGTCTTTGAGAGACGGCTAATAGAACAAAAGAAAAATAAAATTATGAGAGATTTAAGGGATTTCAGAAATTCCAATGTATTTACTTGGCCTAGGGAACGACTTAATGTAAATAGCAGTAATACTAGTAATGCACATGTATCAGGAAGTGTCAACACACGCAATTTGAATATGCCAACAGAAAAGGGGAAAGTCCCTAATACTGAATATGGTTTAAATAGACCGTTAGATAACAGAATAGTTAATGGCACATCCAGTATGGATGGAAATATGAGAAGGAATGTTTCGTATACTGAAATTGTGTTTCAAGAAGAAGAAGGTGGGAATAATTCTAATAATTCATGCACAAATAGAGACAGAGGGAATGAAATAGCTGGAGTAGATATACCTGCTACCTTACCCCCACCTGGTTTTACCAACATGAACAATGGGGGTAGACAGGATGAAGCAGTAGTCAGAAGGAAAACTACACAGAATAGCACAAATACCCCTTTCCCTATAGCACAGAAACAGCATTTAGGGAGAACGAGATCTATGAGCAGGGGCAGGCAAAAAAGGAAAGGGTCAGGAGGGGAACAGCAAGGACCCACCCTGAAAAGAATGTGGGAAAAGACGATTCGCTAATTGTGAATCTCTCCACTAGAGTCCTGAATATATATGAGAAGGAAGTTTTAAATAAGGGACTCAGTTTTATTCCCACGAGAAGAGGCAATGTTGCTGATTCTATAATTGACATCAAAATGTTTGTCAGAAATATTCAGTTGAAACTTGAGTTTGGTAATGTAGTTGAAAGACAAGATACCAGTAAATTTAGATCAAACAGTGTTTACATTCCTCAATTACACCCACTCTTAGATGTGTATTCAAGGATAACAGAGAATGATATTTATAGTCACTTTGAGGGTACACGGAATATTCCATATAAGCACAATTTGAGCTATAACCATAGACAAGCACTTATGGGTCTAAAGAATGATAATACCCTCGTCATTAGACCTGCCGATAAAGGGGGGCCGATTGTCCTTATGGATTCATTAGACTATGATAGGAGAATGGGTCTCCTGTTAGGAGACACCTCCTCATATTTGAAAATAGACATGGAAATAGTTAAGGAAAAGGTTTTACAGATATATTATATGCTCGATGAGTTATTAGCATCTAATAGTATCACGAAGGAAACATATGAATATTTTAAAGTGAACAATCCCCTTATTCCCATAATACAAGGCCTCCCGAAGGTTCACAAATCGGTTACAGAACCTCCTATGAGGCCGATTGTAGCAGGGCAGGGGTGGGTGACCGAACCATTTTCCATTTTTATTGAATATCACTTAAGGCCGTTAGTTAATAGTAATAATTTTATTCTTAGAGATAGCAAACAATTCCTGTTGGATTTATATACTTACACGAAACAATTAGATGACAACGCCTACTATATATTGGTCACCCTAGATGTTGTGAGCCTTTTTACTGTGATTCCCAACGATTTGGGGGTACAATATATCCAAGAATATCTTAAGAACCACTCTGATTTTACTCTGGCGAAGATAGAACTTATTGCTTTATTACTAGAGACTGTTTTATCAAATAATGTTTTTATGTTTGGAGATGACATTTTTTTGCAAAAGGATGGCGTAGCTATGGGCACATCTTGTGCCAATAGCTACGCCAACCTTGTTATGGCACATTGGGAAGAAACATTCCTTTTTAAATCACAGTTGTTTCAGGAACATGTGGGTCTATACCGTAGATTTGTTGACGATCTCTTTTTTAATTGGACAAGTGATATAGATACATTGTTGAAGTTTGTAGAAGGTATGGATAATTCCACTAATTTCCTCAGATTTACCCTAAATTACTCACAAGATCAGATTTCGTACTTAGATGTGAATGTCAATAGACTAAGTAATGGGTTACTTAACACCTCTGTACATAGGAAGTTGTGTTATAGGAATACCATCCTTCATAGAGACAGCATGCACCCCAATTATGTTTTTAATAATGTTATGAAAGGCCAAATAATGAGGGCCTCCAGATTGAATCCCACCGATGAAGGCTATATGAATGAATTAAATGGGTTAAGGGCCAAGTTTGTACAAAGGGGCTATACTGCTAGAAGATTCGAACATACCTCTATGAATGTTAACACTCTTAGAGACACCAGGGCTAAACCTTATTTTTCAGAACCTATACCAGCCATGGCGATGGACAGATCACCACATTTGATTAAAAACAGAGCCTCTATGTTCTTTACAAGAGACTCCTTTGACTTGAAACAGATAATGGAAAAACATTGGGACATTTTATTGTTAGATCATGAAATAAAGGACATTGTGGGACCTTGTCCAAGTATTACGTACAAAAACCAACCTAATCTGAAGAGATTATTGTGTAAACCTAGGAACAGCTTGAATACAGGAAGACATAACGTACACTTGACTAATACCACATCTTGTGGGATATGTAATCAGTGTACATACATTAATGAGACAGTGAGTTTCATTCATCCCACTACCAAACGTGTATTTAATTTTTGTACTAAGACATCTTGCAATAGTTCGAATATAGTGTATATGGCCACTTGTATAGCGTGTCCAGCGTTCTACGTTGGTAAAACCAACAGGTCATTAAGAGAACGCATTAGGGAACACGTGTACCATATAAGGATAGGATCGGTGGTTAATGCTTTGGCTAAACATCATAAGGAGATAGGAACCACCCACACCTTCAAATTCTTTGTTATTCAGAAGATTGAACCAAATAAGAGAGGTGGAGATATTGTTAACTTTACACTTGAGAATGAGATGAAATGGATCATTAGGTTGAGGGCGGAACAATATCCAGGTCTGAATGATAAAGTACAGGTTAGACCTTTCCTTAAGAAAAGGAAATTACATGTACCAAAGTAGTAGGGTTTACACATTTGTGGCCCTCTTTTTTCTCTCTATATGGGTCCATACAGATAGGTTTGTTGTATGCGTATCTATATTTTAAATAGATATATATATATATATATATATATATATATATATATATATATATATATATATATATATATATTTGTTATATATTTATTTTATTTTATTTTATTTTATTGTATTTTTAACCATTAATTACTGATTTCATTTTCATTTATAGGTGACAAGAGATATTATGTTCACCTATTTTGTCCTGGACATGTGTTTTGCTTTCTTGTATAGTTGTGCCCATGTTCAGGTTTTATGTACATTTGTATATATTTACAGTTGTATTTGGACAGCTTTCCCTATGACATCATCTCCATGGATTTACACCAGTCTCGATATGCTCCTCTGAGCGTTTCATACACTATCTAAGGTGCTCAGTTAAATTCCGATACGTTACTGCGTCCTGTTTTGATCAGACGCTTTTAGGACGTATACAGAATCTCTCTTTTCACATGGGACATGTTATTTTTATGAAATGTGCGATACCGAATGTAGTTTTGGATTCTGTGAGGTTTGACATTCTGAGTTATCTAGTTAAATGTGCTTTAGGAGGTGAAGGTTGATTGTACAACACGCTATATGCGTAACTGTGTGGTTTGTTTTCTCCTGCTATATTTGTAGGATGCTGACATCATCAGACTGGACATGGTAATGTGTGTATGAACCTTGTGGGTCAGTAGGTGTAAACAGCTTGAACAGGAATCCACAATTCATAGCTTGTGTGATCTGTCTGTGGACAAATTGCCATTTCTTCATATGACAATGCATATTTATGCACAGATTGTTGGTTTTGCGGATACAACATGTGTCTGTGATGTTGATAAAGGGCTATTCAAAGTCTATGTGGGACGTGTGTTGCTCCTTTCAGTGATGTATGTCCTGGGTGGCTGCCTTGAAAACAATCTAGCAGGTTTGGGGAACATGATCTGCTCATTAACATATCACAGACGTTTGGGTTGTGTGTTTGTGGGATTACAATAGCTCTGTTCCTGACTGCAATCATGATGGACTCCATGGCCTAGCAGTTCAGACTTCATAAGCTTATAGGACTATAGTTCCCATGGTCTGTTGTGCACCAACACTTGAGGGGTGTGCCAAATGTTGCTGTAATACATTCAACAGTGTAAGATCCTGTAGAGAGTGTGAGGCTCAACAGACTGTCCAGGTGCAGGGTCTGTTTATTCTGTTGTTCACTTATGACACATATGGGGAAACAATGTTATCCACGTGATGGGATTCATTTGGCTTTGAGAGGAGCAGTTTACACATTCTGCATGTGATATCTCCTGGTATGATGATAGGGATTTTGTCACTGGGAGGTGGGCATGTATGTATGGGCCTGCCTGACAGGATGTCGACATTGTCAGTCAGGTACAGTTGACCCTGACTCAGGACATATATGACTGTACATTGCTATTTCTGACATAGCTGAAGGAGGTGTAATGGTTCTGTCTGTACTCCTTCCAAAGCAATGAAAAACCTGAACACTAAACCCCTGTTATACTCTTTTGCACACTTAACACACTACTGAGCCTTTGTGATCAGTCAACAGTGTATGTCATTATTATATCCTGGCATGTCCAAAGGTCGGTTTCGTGTGTACTCTCCAGTCCGGCTGGTGCATATTGGAATTTTAATACATTGTTACAACTGCCTTATGTACACTGAGAACCCTGTCCTCCTACCAACAAACTCAGATATATGTGAGAGATATATGTGAGAGATTATTTGTACTTGGCAGAACAGCAGTTGTTTTTCATTTACATATATGTGAGAGATGCAACTGTATAGACAGACAGGAGGCTGAGCTCTCCCAAGACCTGACTGGCACAGTCTATCAGGTGGTGAAGGTAACCACACACACCACAAATCCAGTCTCACATAGACCTATGACAACAGCAAACCAAATACAAAACCACACAAACACATACTCGGAGTCTCTAAATATACTCTGCCTAAGCAGCAGAGACATCCAAAGCAGACAACCAAACAACTACTAACCCACAACTATACACACATATCACATAGTTCACAAAGTCAGTGTGCCACACAGTCACTGCCCTTAGGCCTACACAACACACCTAATACACTTGTAATAGGTGACTGTAATTGTCGGTCACACTGACATCCCACTCACCAGGCTGAACAAGGAGAAGGCCACTTTGTGCTGTCTGTCGGGTGCCAGGATCTGCCACATGACACATGCACTCTTGTCAGTTCACTGCAAGTACAAATATGGCTCCATCATTGACCATGCTGGTGTATAAACCCTCAGACGTTCCTCCCTGGACTACATGACAAGAGACATAGAGGAGCTCTCTGATCATGTAGCCCAGGCCAGTATGACCCTGACCTTGTGCATCATCTAACCCTCACCAAGAATTATGTCACAGTATACAGACAAACTGATCACATTTAACAGTTGGCTAACATATTGGTGTCATTCAAAGGGGATCCAGTGTCTGTCAGCCTGGGATTACATGCTCGACATGCCACGTAGATTCGCTATGAATGCCATGCACCTGTCACCCCTAGGCTTTCACAGACTGGCTAAGGCTCTTGCCACACCCATAGTGGCTGTTTGAAGTGAGGCTCAGAAGACAAAACTACCTCCATACACGTTACAGGGTAAAGGAAACGGAGAGTAATGCTGCTCAACCACAGATGTCTAACCCTCAGAATGCATGCACTCAGGACTCACATCAGTATGGAGACCGTCAATATATGTGCAGTAACAGACACCTGGTTCAGGCTCCCAAAAGCACACCAGCACTACCAGGTTTTACTTCATACCATGCTTTTCGGACACAAGAATCTGACAGGCCAACAACAATAGGGGGGGGTATCCATATACATCATACATACACACACCTCCGGGTTGGTAGCACTGCACAAAGCATCAGAGAACGTACATGTGCAACTGACACTGGGTGAAACTGCATTTCAGTTTGTAGACTGCTACAGACCACACTCCCAAACTCGGGAACAACACTCGGTATTCCTGGGAACACTGGGGAAAGTGAAGGTCTCTCCAAACACCATTATATTGTGTGACTTCAAATACACAAACATTGACTGGGAATACTACTCAAGCACCGACACCCTCGCACAACAGTTGCTAGGATTTATAGACTCAAATGCTATGGCAGAACTGGTCATCACAACCACAGTGGGTTAAAACATGTGGGACCTGATCATCACCAACATGGGGACTCTGTGTTCCACAACAGAGGTATACCCCTCATTGTTAAGGTCAGAACATACATTGATCTCACTGGACATAATATCCCATACACACACACATCCTAGGTGATCTCACTGAAGTACTTCTCATAAGCAAACGTCACACTTATACAAACAGAGGTAGTATCCGTCAAAGACCCTGGGACAGTGTTAATTATGGCTCAGACCACTTAATCCTTTACAAACACATTCTATGGACAACTACTGGAATGCATGGATCATACTATCCCAGATAACTACAAGACTCACTCCTCCAAAGGCAGGGGACCTGTCTGGTGGACCATGGCCATTAATGAGCTATACAAGGACAGGAGGAGGCTACTACATGATAGAGCACAATCCCAATCAGGAAGGCATCTCTGATCAGTGCTATGGAATAGCTACGATCACTTGTTGATTTATCTAAGGGCCACTTCTAACGGACACTTGCAACAGACACTATGGACAATCACAAGGCCTTCTTTAGTTATGTCAGGGACCTGGGTGGGAACTCACAGATATGCTGTGAGTTACTGCATAATGACAAAACATACAGTGAACCCACTGACATTGCAAACATCCTGGCAAACAGGTTCAGTGGAAATGTTTCCCCACCATCCCCCCTGCAGTGCACATGTCCATCCCAACAGGGTGTAGCCTCCCTGACATCACAGATTAACAGGTGAGTGCTGCCCTCTCCATAGCAGACAACACAGCATCAATGGGACCAGACGGTGTCCCAGCCTGTGGCTTACATCAGATTCATGATGAAATTCACACTCACATTATGTCACTGTTCAATATCAGAGTTACTACAGGATATGTACCAAGAAATGGCATACAGCAACAGTGTTCCCGCTCCACAGTGGTGGTGCCACAAGGGACCCTGGACAATATCACACTATATGCCTAACTATCCTGGTCTACTAAGCTATGGAGAGTATCATCATGGAACACATACACATAGACATTGTGAACCTACAGACACTGGATCCTACACAATATGGCTTTGTTGTGGGCAGATATTGCCTCTTGCACCTGTTTGATGTCTTTAAACAGTTAACAGGTCCATAGACATACAGAGGGTTGTCCACACAGCCTACCTAGAGCTCGCACAACAGTTCAACACAATACCCCACTCGACCATTATACATAAGCTCACCGGCTTCAATATCTACACATATGTCACAAGATGGATTGCTAACTGGATCATGGATAGCACCCACATGGTCAGTATTGCAGGGGCCATGTCTGACTGTTAACCAGTTACACGTGGCATCCCACAGGGCTCAGTCCTGGGACCTCTCCTGTTCCGTATATATTTCTCAGACGTACTGGCTAACAAAGGAGGAATATGGCTGACCATGTTCGCAGATGACTGCAAACTGTGCGCCATAATCGACTCCACAGCTGGCACAAGCATCTTCAAAAAGGGTCTCACAGAGATGGATAACTAGTGCCAGAGCCATGGCCTACAGATACCTTCCATTAGATGCATAGTCATCACCTTTGGTAGCAACAATGTGCCCACACATTACCACATAGGTGATGATACATCATGTACGGTGTGTGTGATTTGTGATTTGGGGACATGAATAGTTAGTACTCTCGCCTTTGACATTCACGTTGCCAATGTTGTTGGACACACCTTCTATATAGCCCACCTTATCCCATAGGGTTTTACATCTAGATCAGGTGGGGTCATTGTGCCCCTATACTCATCAGGCCCATGCTTGGATACAGTGGCCCATTTCAGATGTACCTTACCCAACACCTGCAGCAACTGTAATGTCCACAAATTTACCGAACCAAGTGGGTCTAGGGACTCACACAGATGGTATGTACAGTTTGGCTATGGTGACCCCAGCTCTCCTCAGTTGCTTACTGCCTACTTGGATGTGATCTGTGCCTGTTGTTTGAAGCCATGTCCATCACAGCATTGATGGACAGGCTCCACCTCAAGATATCAAAGTCCCTTACAGCTACACACTCCAGGGATGGGAACGTCAGCACTGATGTTAATAGGACATGCTGGAGGGGTAGATTCCCATCCCAGAGGTGCCACTCACTCGGGAATGAGATCCCAGTCCCACATACGCAGAGACCCACACTGATCACCTACAGGTGACATCTTGACAGGTGGATAGGTGATCGTATGTTTAGCCCTGGGATATGTTCTGGGTCCCTGCTAGACAGAGGCAGAATAAAATGAGCATATGTGAGATATCTTTTGTGACCTACTATTCACAGGCACAGTCTACTAATCTAGCAGGTTTGCAAAAGCCAAACACACTGTGGCTAGGCTTATACATGTCTTAGGGCAGATAGCCTAGTGTCAACCTCTGAACCTGCGATAATGTTCAGGATGCACATTGTTCAGTGATGGTACTGATTGCAGGTTTTGTTTCTTCTTTGCTTTCCCACTTTCTATGAACAACCTAAGTATCTGCATAACATATTTGATTATGACAGGGTTTCACTATATTATATATGTGTCTGTTGTCATATAACTGTGTGCACATGGCGGATTGGTGAATAGTGTGAGGTTCCTGGGTTGACACATGCAACTGACGGATATGTGTGGCCCACTGCTGTACTCATACATTCCCTAAGTGTGTGAGCATGCCCAGTTCAGACTTTCAGTGTTTTGTTGCCTGACATTTGTCTCATATATTCAAGTGTGTGAGCATGCCCAGTGTGACCTTGCAGTATGTTGCTGTCTGAGGTCCACTACATTTGTTGATGTGTGTGAACATTACCAATATTAACATTTATACTATATGTGTTTTGAATATTAGGTTCTATTCTTACTGCAGGCCTCACCTTTGTGTCTTAACTTGACAGGGATTATGCTATGCCTGCAAGGTTTCCATGAGATACTTTGCATAGACTTATCAACATTTTTTCATACAAGCTGACCATTGATATACTGTCATGGTTTAGTGGTTCTGTACTATGACTATAGTGCACTGTATCCTGGGTTCGAGGACTGTCACTGCTTCATATTTTCATACATGGCAGAACAGACTGCTTCAAGAAAAGTGAAGCAAATATGAACATGTTTACCTGCTTTTGCGGAACTATGCCCAAATTTGACCAGACTTGCACAGCATTGATCAATGTTGACCAACATTGCTGAACATTGCCCAGTATTGCTCAACATTGCCTGTAGTTGTGCTACTTAGTGTATGCAATTTTGTTTACATATACTAAATAGTGGTGAGAGCTGTTTAGCACTGCTTTATATTGCTTAACACATAGCAATCATGCCACAGGTGGTGCTGCAGGGCTGCCTATGTCGGATGCACATTTTACACTCCCTATACATGTTTGTTAACAGGTAGTGTCAAGTTAGGCATCCCTTTTACTATATGTGCGAGTCAGAGAGAGGTATCATTTCCAGGGTTCCTACTGAGCCAGGGTATATGCTATGCATTGTCTCTTTGCCAAGGCCAAAGCATACTGGACACGCCTCCTTCTGCCTACTGGGGCAGGCTTAGGTTGTTCCTCCGAGTTACGCTCTGCCTGTGATGGCCTTGGCAATGTTGGGGGGCTGTTGTGCCCGGCCCTATGCTGCTCCTGCTGCAGCTGTTTTCACAGGATCATATTGTGTAGCATAGCACATACCATGACTATTTGGGTACATGTAGTTGGTGAGTACTGCAAGGCTCCACCAGATGTGTCCAGGCACTGGAATCATGACTTGAGCAGCCCAAACACATGCTTGATTACATTTCATGTTTGTGCGTGTGCCTCATTATGGTGTTCCTGTTCAGGTGTGTGTGCATTTCTGATGGGTGTCATCAGCCATGGCTCAAGTGCATATCCAGCATCCCCCACTAGGTGACCATGAGGGATGTCCCCATTGGCAAATGTCTGGTACAGCTGTGTCAGATGCCAGATATGGGAGTCATGGTAGCTTCCAGGGCAGCCAGCACACACATTCATTATTATGCCCTGGGCATCACACACGACCTGGCAGTTGATGGAGGGGTAACCCTTGCGGTTATTGTAGATCCTACCCTGCTCACCAGCTGGTGCTTTGATGCGAATGTGCATGCAGTCTATTTCACCCACTACCTCAGGGTATTCTGCTTTTGCTGGAAGAGATGCATATTGCTGGCCAATACCTCACGGGAATTGGGGAAATATACATGATCACCGACATGTGCTGAACTGGTGCAGTACCCTGGATGCTGATGCCTGTGAAATCCCCATCATATTGCCAGTTGGTCTCTGGAAGGTACCTGTTGCGAGTATTCTTAGGCAAACACATACCTTGGCTTCCACTGGGATGGGTTCCCCTCTGTTGGTAATGTGTGTGAGGCATGGCCTGCACAGCTCAATAATTTGCTGCATGAGGTCTCTGTCCACTCTATAGCGCTCCACTATCTCCAGCTCATGTAACCCCTGGTAGGTTACCCTAGGCCTGTACACTCTTCTCCATCTCCTCACTGTGGGTTGCTCAGCAGCATTCACATTGTCACCACACTCAGCATGTTGCATATGTTGTCTTATAACAGCAATGGCAGCCCCTAACATTTCTTTGTCTCAGTAAAGCTTTTTCAGTTTTCACTTCTATTAGCTTACTGCAGTGTTGCAGTGTCTCTGAGAAAAACATACTGGAAAGTTGTTTGCTGAGTTTTAAGTGCTGGGCTGGGCTGGGCTGGGCTAGTGTACTGCCTGTGTAATTGCCTGATTCTGATTGTTTTCACCTGCTAGCTCTGCTAGTACTCTCTGGTTAACTTCCTACTATTTGTTGTGCTTCCTTTTCCCTTTCTGTTTCCTCAGGGGGGCAGCACCGTGCACACAACCGCAAACACGCGCACACCAGCTCACACGCGTGCACACATGCTTACATGGGCTACAACTTGCTTATTCTTGCTAACATGCACGCACACAGGCGCAAACGTGCTTACACAGGTTTCAACATCCTGACACTTGCTTATTCCAGCTTAAATGCGTGCACACAGGCGCACACGTGCGCACACAGGCTTACTCAGTTTTACAGGCACGCACACGCATGCATTCACGTTGCAGGCATTTCTACAAGAAACTTTGGTGTTGTTCACAGCATACACCTTCAATTTCTTGCCTTTAGCTAGGGAACCTATTGACACACCTCTTCCAGTGATTAGTATCTGACAGCAGACAAATGCCACTCTACTCCAATGAGCTTCACTTCTCTCTGACATACCCCCCTTATGATGTCACCTATCTTCTATTCTGTTACACCTCTTATCCTACTCCTACATTACACTGACTGTGCTCTTTTGCTATGTAAACTTGTGATTCACTATCCTTACCCTCATTTGCATAGGATTGCCTACTAATGCTTGGTTACATCTCTTAGACTGAGCTTCCCCCCTTAGCAACCTCTACTCGGTAGCCATGTTGTCTTTGGACTACCATTCCCTTGCATTGTATATTAGGGATTACTGTAAAATCCACATGTATGCATTTTAATTATTGGTTTTCTGGTTTTTAGAGTGCACCGCATTTGCGTGGTACTGCGCTACGCTTAAACATCGGCGATCGGGAAAAAAAAATATTTATTTTATTTTAAATTTTCATCAGTGGACATTGCCAATGGCCGTATTTTTGGCCATTGCCATGCTTCCTCGACTGGATGCATCCTTTTTTTCGAACTGTCACAGCTCCGTTTTGCTACTTGCAGAACCATACTCAGTTGTCAACGGAGTACATTTCTACAAATAACTCTACTCTTATTCAGACAGGTTAGGGTTTCCTGAATCGCAATTTACCTTATTGCCATGCCTTTCAGCAGCAAATGAAGTAATTTGCATATCCTAGCCCTGTCCATGTAAGAGGAGTTTTAGGAGCTCTCTTACACGCCCCTGCCGGCTGTTCCTGGATCGCTCGGAAGACATGTTGGCTGCATGGAGTCTTACTCTACTCTTAGACTACGTGCAAGCCTTCATGAATCCAGCCCTATATGATGGATTTGTCATAGTATATACAGGTGTGAAAGAAAGTTATCTATCTGAATCTTTTATGCTGAAGTCCCTATATGTATGACAAGAGGCACTAAATATGGCCTGTGCAGGGGTAGCATAGACCCCATTGTGAATGTGATGGTTTTCTAAAAGTCTGGAAATGGGTATTTGGTAGAGGGAAAGAAATAATGTAATCCAAATTATCTTAAACAGAATGTAGACGTTTGTATGGGCACCTACAAAAGCAGTATTAGGTAAGGAATAGTGCACAGACAATGGATTTATTTCTTAGTGGTGCTTTTTGTATGTGGATGTGAATGTATGAATATCTGAGAGAGGCATTAAGTGATACAGATGCTCTGTAAGGCTACAGCACATCATTTAATCCATGCAATAAATTCCACAAGTCTGACATGGGGTGAGCCATGTTCACACCTAAAAGTGCAACTAGTGTGAGGTTCATTCCAATAATCCTACTGAAGAAGTATGTTTAGGGAAATGTTTTGAGATACTACCCAATAAGGGTTCAAAGTAGAATTTCTGGAGGGTTTGTGCAAACCTTAGTATAGGTAACATTTCTTCAGTGCTCTATGTGGACTGCATTGAAAAATTAAGCTGCCTAGTAGATAGTGTGTGTGTGTGTGTGTGTGTGTGTGTGTGTGTGTGTGTGTGTGTGTGTGTGTGTGTGTGTGTGTGTGTGAATATATGTCAAACTAATAGATAATACTTGTTTTGATTAACTTAATAAACAGTATATTTTCTAGCTGTAGCTATGTTTAATTTTATTTTGCACTTTTCTAATGCCTTTTCCATTTCATTTTAAAGAAAGTGTTCCACAAAGTGCTTGAGAATAATGATCTCAATCTAAACTGGAAGCCTTATAGTTCTTGTACTGTTTGATCAGGAACATGCAGCTGAATACTGTAGCATGGCAACAGAGCTGTTTGCCTGTAGACATGCCTGTCAGTAAACATATCCAAGGTTACTGCTATAAATAGCACATCCATTACCTGTTCTTATGTAGCTGTGGGTGATAACAGAATTATGAAAATCTGCAGCCAAGAAATGCAATCAGCTCTGGTTTGTTATTGTTCTGCAATATATTTATTTAAATGGAATATGTGCAATAATATTTAAATCCTAATTTTTTTCAGGCTTTACTTTAAACATGACTGTGGCTGCTCTTCTTCATGAAAAGTACTGAAGGCTTTATTTTATGATATTTTATGATTTCCATTATGTTACACATTAACATAACCTTTGCAAAGGGAAAAAAATGACATATTGCACTGCATACTTTAATGCTGGCAGACTTCAGTAAACAAAGTTTATGATAAAGTTATAAAATGGCAGAATCATGATTTTTAGAAAAGCATGTGAGCTATGGGAAATGAGCTGCCATAGACATTTATTTAATAGCTGAGGTACAATGGATTCATTTTATTGTCTGTATTTCATGGGTTTGAAAGAGATGCACTAGGCTGAAACAGCCTGCTTCCAAGAGGTTCTCCTGAATGATCTTGAGATAGTTCTAGCTGCAGCCTGGCTATTATTTACTTATTTGGTACCTTATATTTTTTATTTATGTTTGTTAACTCATTATTAATAGGTGGGTCTCAGTCAGTTTTGTTAAGGAACCAAGTGTCATAAAATATGAGCTCAGTGCAAAGAAAGTTAATATAATCCACTTTGGAATGTGGAAACTATTGCATAGAATGCTGAGAGTACAGGGCAGCTGCAAACGTGGGCAGTAAGTTGTTCTGATTTCCACTGTCATATGCAATGTGCCAGAATATGCCACTGAGAAGAATGTGAAAAGGAAGTGGCCAGTGAAGTAGGAAGCTGAAATGTATAGCTACTTTGAACATGCCCTAGGGGTATGAAGAAAGCACTTCCAAGATCTCACTTCCAGTATACAGTATTATAATATGAAGATTATCCTCTAAAGCAGACATTGGACTCATGGAGCAGGTTCAGATGAGTATAAAATCTTGTGAGTTGGTTAAGGACAAAGTTTTTAAGCCATGGAAACTGAACTGCATGCAGACATGATCTAGATGCACATGGTCCTAAGGGACAGATGAAAGGGGAAGCATTGAGAAGAAAAGATGATAACTGATTATTGTGCACACAAATTTGAGATGCATACAAGAATATTTTATTTCTGGAGTGTGCTGAAGTTTCCCTAAAATAGACTAGTATACAAAAAACTAGTATGCTGTTCTCACCATAAAGGAAGACTGCAGTAGATTCTAATGTGAGACAAACTTGAGGGTGACTGATGTTCAGAATTACAGTGAGTATGATATGAATATATAGGCAGTACCTGTAATTATTTAATGCTTAGCATTCATTCAGTCATAAATTCTTTGATTGTCAGCTTAATCCAGCTCAGGATCACGAGGATAGTTGCAGACTATGCTGGCACTCTATGGATGAAGAAAAGAGAAACTAATTCTGGATGGTACATGAAAGCAGAATTCAACTGTAATTGCTGGTGACCCCATTACACTATAATGTACACACAAGCTGGTGAATAACAGATAATCATCCCATTGCATTTACTTTCGGCATAACACTCAGTGGTGATAAAGAAGTGGTTTGTTTATTTTGTGTTGCACCACTTTTCACAGCAGTAAATTTTTTTACATATTAATGAAAAACACAATTCCAAAATGAAAAAAAAAATAGAGTTTACATTAACTTATTGCATGCAGCAATAAATCAGGGAATGCTTCAGAAGCGAATTGACATTATTATTTACATCTTAATAGAGCAGATGTTTCAAAGCACAGAAGCACCTGCTTCGATATGCCTGTCATGCTAATAAAATAACATTGTGCTAGTCTTCAAGAAGTACACCCACTAATATCACCGACTGCAAAAAGCTAAACCAAATAATAAAAGAATAAAGTCTGTTCAAAATAATGTATGCAGCAGATCATCAAGGTATAGTACTAAAGTGGGTCTTTTGTTAGCTGCCTGGGTTATGCATTCTGTAACAATGCTGATCGGCATATATTCATTCCAGAGTCCTAGATAATGCAAAATGAGTCTAAAAGGGGATAAAGCAAAAGGAAGGGGGTGTAAGTCAACTGGTAGATAGGTGGATTCAAGTAATTGTCTTCATGTCACAAAACTTACTTCTGATGCCAGTTGCTTTCTTCCTTTCTTTTGGGGTGGTATTAGATCATCCTTTGCAGTTATATTCATATTTGTAACAGCAGCTGTTTAAAATGTCAGAACTTGGCTCATCTATTTTTGTACTTATTTTTTTCTTTCTTTCTTTCAAGGCTTAGCAATCTGAATCTTGACATTTCAATAGGAAGACATTTTTAACACTTGTGAAATGAATGAAAAGGGTATTCGCATGTATGGGAAAAGGAGTTCACCTTAGGTCCATTTTTATTTAGGGAATATTAGATCCAACGCAAAATCAATAGTCATGTCAGAGCAGGAAGGCAGGAAGAGGAGAAGCACACCATCACAAGGAATTCTCAAACATTTCTAAATAGTCTGCTTAAATATTCATAAGAATGTAGGAACAATACAAGTCAAGCAATCATGAGGACCACAAGATGCCTTGACTTATACTCCTTTAAGCAGACACACCTAAACGGTCATGCCTCCAGTTTCAAGTACTTAATAGTGCTTATTTCCCAAATCAAGCAGGACTGTCCACAATAATCCAGATGTAAACATGTTTCTACCCATCCACTCATCAAGACTTTCCTTAAGTAGTACTTTGTTTGACTTCTAGTGGTAACTTATTCCATAGGCTGGAAATACTTTGAGTTAGAAACCTTTCTCTCCAATGAGTCTTGTTTATTTATTGGTGTAGATTTACCTCCCTAGTGTGGGTATTTGTAGCATTACTGGTTCTGCAAAGAAAGAGAAGGTCAAATAGAATTGGGTCTTTCAAGGCTTTAAAAGCTAGTCACACTTCACCTCAGAGCAACTACTCTGATTGCAATGAGAATTGTGATAATCTATTGGAATAGAAAAAAGGTTTAAAGCCTTTGATTTTCTTGGAAAGGTATCTTTGAGGAGTTTCTAGTTGAGCAATTGCTTTCATTTATATATACTAAATGGCAAACTGCATTCAATGATGGATCTGATAACAGACAATTACAGTGGCAGGATAACTTCTTTGGATGTCAAAGACATTCTGTTGAAAATAAGTAGGCCAGAGAAAAGGATTTTCTGACTATAGTAGAAACATGATGATCCAGTGAAAGAATCATCTGCATACGTATCCAAATATCTTATGACAGAGTCTAGCAGTAAAAACAAGAAAAAATATGAATCAGTAAATCAACAAAATAACAGAGGCTGCTTGATGCCAAGGGCAGATAAAAAAGAGAAGGTGAACTTTAATAACAAAAAGAGCTTAGTGCTTTATTTCTTTAGCATTTACACAACTTCATCAAAGTTGTTCAGTTAATCAGAAAACATCATTAAATCACCCTTAGTAATTGATTGCTATATATATATATATATATATATATATATATATATATATATATATATATATATATGGGGAAATGTGACATCATCAAAAACAGACAAACATATAAACTGCTTCACCTTAAGAGAATGAAAAAATAATACTAAACATAAGTACTTAAATACAGTAAAAGAACATGCTTTCTAAAAGAGTTATTCTAAAAAATACCAAGCATCTATTGTAGCTAGTCTAGTAATATAGAGTCTGTCTGAGGAGGAAAACCATTTAAAATGTATGAGGAGGGAACATTTTTATTGAATGCTACTGTTCTGCTCTTTTTTTTTTGCATTTAACTTGTGACTATTTTCACTTTAGCAGGCACGTGCATATTTCACTCCTTGCTGAAGCTGTTTAGTGTCAGTGGATGAGCAGATAGTGCACAGCTTGCAGTCATTAACAAACTTGGTCAAGCACATTGCTGGGATATATGATTGGATGTCTGCAAAATAAATGCCAAACATAAAAAGGCCTATATCTGATACCTGTGGTATCCCACAAGCTACATAGAGAGTACCACAGCTTTTACAACCTGAGATCTGTTGCATATCAAATTTATAAGCCAATAGATAACACATGGGGGTTTGCCTAATTTTATAATGATACTAACATGGAGAGGGTCTATATCACGTGGTCGAAAGCTAATAACAAAGAACGACCACAACTTTGAAAACACTGGAACTCAAAGTTGTTATTGTGGGGTTGCACTACAGTATAGATAGGGGTATTTGCCCTTTCCTCACTGTAATGCAATCTCTGAGCTGGTATATATTTAGCGGGGGGGGGCACAGTCCCTCACAATTGCAACTTCGAGTTCTGGTGTTTTCGAAGTTGTGGTCGTTTGCTGTTATTAGCTTTCAACCACGTGATATAGACCCATATGCAGATAGTGACAAAAGCTTTGGTAAGATTGAGACAGGCAGTTTGCACTGAAAGACTACTGTCTGGTGCATCTGAAACCTTTTCAAAGCAACTTACTAGGTTTAGGAAATAGGACATATGCTTTACAAAACCAAACTGAATGAGATCTAGATCAGTTAAGTTGCCAAAGTCTGCATAAATGAGTTCTGTTATGAAATGTTCCGTGGCTTTGAATACAAGGCTGGTGACACTGATGGGCCTATAATTGTCTGGATCTGTTGAGGAGCCACCCTTGTGTAGGGGAGTCAGAGTGCTGTTCTCCAAGCATCAGGCACAAATGCAGTTGATAGGCTGAAGTTGAGAAGTTTAAGTAGATGATCAGATAGAAAATATTTGACATTGATAAGAATACAGTCCAGTATGTTATTGGCTCCCTTGGAAGTATTACTTTTAGTCTTTGACAGGGCTTTTAAGACTAGATGATTTTGGGGGAAACTAAAATTTCAGGGATACAGGGGCACCAATGTAGGTAGGTGGGGTGAAGTTAGCACTAAATTTTCTGCTAATATATTGGCTATAACCTTGGTTCTGGAATACGTTATATCATTATAGATCAGCTCAGTGCATTATTGGTAGTGTTCCTTAATTTCCTAACATAATTAAAGATTTGTAGATGTCTGATATCTGTAGTGACCTTAATCTCATACTCTGCTTTCCATATTCTAATAGTACTCTTAGGTTCCTTGTTGCTATTTTTCAATATAGTCCATAGAAAAGAGGATGGGCATTTCTTACAATTTTTCATTTTCCTTCCTTTGTTATACAGTTTAGTAAAGCAGGAATTTTATCAGAAAGGTTTATTCCTGAATTAACCAATATATTTTAGGGCAATCTTTTCGATGTGGCTGTTTAGGTGCAGGTAAAAGTCAGAGGTGAATGTGATAATCCTCACAGCTGGATCCATTTTCAGGGGATTGTTAGGAATTTGCATAAGTATTCTACAAGCTGAAAAAGGGTTGCCATGGCGAAGTCCATAAAAATGTTCTCATTGAATGGTAGAGTGGTACCAGTTAGCCTGACAAAAAAGATGACTCTTGTGGTTAGATTTAGCTGGTAAGGAGGAGCTGTCGGGTCAAGAAATGCCATGGAAGTGTTGTTAAGGTCCAGGTTAAGAATATTATAGCCTCTAGTAGGTAGTTTTATAATTTGATCTATCACATTCACATTAACAAAGTTTGGAAAAAGCAGCAAATATATATTTTTACATATATGTGTCCAAATTAATGCTCGACAAAAATATTTGGTTTGATATTTAACCCCACAATGTTATTAAGTCAATACTTGTGATCTTTGTAGGACATTGATGGGGATCTATACTAGCAATGAAGTAATAGCTGGATTTGTTAATGGCACTTTGCATCTCCAAGAGCTCATATTTAGGGTCATTGGTAATGTTTTCATGAAAATTATGGTATGTCTGACAAATACAGATACTCCTCCAAAGTTACGCAAGGGCATGAAGAACTGATAGGTGCTAATCCCTGGCATAGAGGGTGTGCTGTCACAGTAATTACAAAATATGAATGTGTATGACTTGCAGCTGGCCTCAGTTCTGGTCATCTTTCTATTTAGACTCCTAACACTGATAGTGCCACCATGTTATTTTCTGAAGTGGAGTTTGATTTTGTTATGTAGAAATGTCCAATTTCAGAACTCTGCCTAAAAAGGTAGTAATTGGGAGGCAGCATTTTAGCAGGTATGCAGAAGCCCTTGTATGAGAGGTGTAAGCCATCCTTAGCAAAACATGAAGTCTCATCTACCATCTCATCCCAGACTAACACATACTGGATCCCATTAGAATAACACCAAAGACTTAGCCAATTGTTAAAACCAATTATCTTGTCATGGTATCTATGTCTCATTCTAGGTGAAGGCAAGGTACTACTCAAGACTAGTGTCATTCTGACTTCTAACTCATCCATAACAAGTTCCATCATGTTTCTGTGCATGTCACTATGGGTACAGTACAGTGTAATCAGGTCATTCACTCCCACATGAACAACCATTAAGTCATAGTCATAATTGTCTAGATTAGGGGTCCCTAATGTCATTGTGACATCACAGTCCCTGGCACCAGACAAATAGCTTACAGTTACCCTGTTCTTGTCCAGTCTGGTAAGTGTGGAGTTAGTATGCCTAACTAGTGAGTTACCTATGACTGAAACATTTCCTAGTGCAGAAAGAAACTTAGTGGACCTTATGGGCTTTGGTCTCCTTTCCTGGTAACTCTTGTGTGAGCTGTGTGAATTTACAGTGTGTGTGTGTGTGTGTGTGTGTGTGTGTGTGTGTGTGTGTGTGTGTGTGTGTGTGTGTGTGTGTGTGTGTGTGTAGAAGGAGAAGGTTTTGCCTTGTATGCTGGAACATAGCATCTGTCAGAGTTTATTCTAGGAAGCTTTGGCAAATTTTTCTCTTCATCCTCAGCATAAGTTTTGGATCAAGTGTTGTGTTTGGATTGATTTGGTGTTGTGGAGGTATGATGCTTACTGATGGTAGGTTCATACAAGAGGTTTGCCTTCATGTTTATTAAACATTTACATCTCCTATAGGTTGTACTGTTAACTGGTAGATGCAATGAACAGTCAGTAAGCATAAAAGAGTTTCTACACTGCCTTAGAACACCTAATGGGATCAGACTGCTAAGAGATGAAGGGAGAGCAGTGTTCTGAATCATGCTTCCAGAAGGATGGAGGGAAACTATTATAGTAGACCCTGAAGATTTATGCATGAAGTATTTAAGGTGCTACTCTAAATTTAGGTCACATGGTAGCTAATCTAGCAATGCTTTGTGAAAAAAAGAATTAGGTCTGCCTATTCACCTACTGGACACTCTCTGGGTTCTTGAGCTGGTCTCACCACAGCTACATGCAGCTAGGAATTGATGAACTTTGCTCCCTCTATTACCAGAACTAATTCCAAGCTGCTGCCCAACAAGTATTTTTTCCCAGATTTTGCTGGGTTTAGTATATTTGCTATAGTCTTTTCCTGGTAGATACACTGGGTAGCACTTACAGCACCTCAACATAGCAGAAAGAAAGCTGCACAAAGGCCCCGGAGAGTTTCTAACAAAAAATACAACAAGACTAATCAGGGAAGTCACATTTTATTATTTATCATTTGTTTACCAGGAAAGTCTGACTTTGACAGAGCCCATTTTCAGTGTAGGCCCAGGGAGAAATGCTCCAGATGCATGCCTTTGGAATGTGGGAGGAAAATGGAATACCCAGAGGAAACCACCAAATGCAGGGAAGGCATGCAGACTCAGCACAGAAGGCACCCCAGACAAGAATCAAACCTGAGAACCTTGTGAGGTGACAATGTTTACCATTGCACTGCTGCAGCACCCAATGCACATACATATTGCAACATACATAGTGCCCATTCAGACTCTCACCAGGAGCAAAGCAGTAGCATTAATCCCAAGCCGGCTTATAAGAAGCAATTCTCAGGTTTTCAATTTATTGGTAATCTCTAGGAAGGCTAGGTATGATGTCTCACTGCTCCATCTCTCACCAGGAGCAAAACAGAAGAATAAATCCAAAGCTGATTCTTAAGAAGCACTTCCTAGGCTCTCTAGTGATGGGTACTCTTGTCCCAAATGTTAAATATTTTAAAAGTAAGATGAAATAAAAAAGACTAATTCATTGAGTATTGTAATACACATTACATGAGTAGGATGATATGAAACAGAGGCTAACTCAGGTTTTAACTGCATAAGGGAAGGGTCTTTCCAGTTTGATCTTGTAGTGCCCAGCAGTGTGAGTAAGTGAGATGAGGTCAGAAGGAGCTTCCAAAATAAGATTTACAGTAGGGACAAGTAACATAAAAGCCACCAAATTTAAAAGCATAACAGGGACTGGGTGAGTAGATGGGAACATTTCAATGCAGTCACACATTAGTGGTAGCCTCGGAGTATTTGAAGCTCCCAATGATTAAACCCTTTCCTGCTTTGCTTACCCTAAGTAATAAATCCTACTTCTCAGCTCCTACTAAAACTTAACTACATTTAATTTACTTACAATCGTTCAAAGGAAAAGGACTTTTTTATAACTGACCCTAGCTGTCAAGTTTTATAACACCCAAGTGAAAAATGTTGAGGTAAAACAACATTTTGAAATAAAACAAACTGTAATAGAATAACAGGAAAAATCAAGAAGTAATGGGAGTATAAGAAGTAATGGGAGTATTATCTTTTTGACACTGGATTCATCTGGATGAATGCTATTATAGAGAAGAATGGCTGAACATACCATGTGTTTGCATTTTATTCCCATGTGCCAACATGTTCAGCATGAATGGCACAATTGCATTTTTACTCTATATTACAACATGGTGAGCACATTACACTGAGGAACGAGTAAAGGCAATATGCAGGTATAACTATTTTTACAAGTGCTTTTGAAAATAAAATGAGTCAGTAATTTCCTCATGAATCTTGGTATAAGTGTCATGTTTTTAATGCCCTTGGGTAGTTTATTCCAGAATAGAGCATCTCTCTATAGGTTAAGGCTTATTGGTTGCTTAATCAACTAAATTATGTGAGTCTCATAATGGATCTGGAGACTGAGTGGATCTATTTTATTTAATGAACCAAACACAAACAAAAATCTCTGTTGGCCTGCTAATATGGCAACTAGATTTTCACTAGGTCTGGAATGTTACTGACGTTCATTTATTATTCTTCCTTTATAAGTGACAGTGGAGAATTGCCCTTTGCAGCACTTTACCCTCTAACAAAGCTAAATGCATGAAATATCATAACAAAAACAAAAGGGAGTCAGATGACTGATTTTTTTTTTCTCTTCAGGATAAGCTATGATGCTACTGTGTATCCTGCATCACTTAGACTCTTATACATTAACGATAAGCAGTTTCATAAAAGTTAAAAATCGTATCCATCTGACCTAAGATGCAGCTACTCCTTACCTCATTCTGATATTTTTAAAAATTGAGAGCCTTTTGAAAGGGGGAATACATAGCACATGAATTCAGGAAATATCCTGAAGGATGTTGGGAAGGAGAACAATTACCAAATAATAAGCATGTGAGTAAAGCTAAGTGGTGGCTAGACTCTGTACTGTTATTGGCAGATGTTAGTTTCTTACCAAAGTAGAAGTAGGTGGTTGAAATGAACCATGATTAAAGTGTATATGAAGGATTCTTGATGAGAAGAAAGTGAGGCTGTGTAAAGAACATATTTATTTATTTTACATTTGTTTACCAGGGAAGTCTGACTGGGTTGTTGGCCCATTTTCAGTGGAGGCCTGGGGAGAAAAGCTCCACAGCATTATAAAAAATTAACAATTATTAAAGTGGTAAAGATTTATCAGCACATTTTTGAAGTATATTATGTACAAAAGTAACAGTGCTACAAAGATAGTACATTGTTATTTTATCCTTTTCATTAATAATGACTTCACCTAGGCCTAAAAACTAAATGAACTCTGTATGTGCCTTAGAATACATGATTTAATTATTTTTATTTCTTAGAAGAAGTCTATTTCATTTTAGTTGAAGATTAAAATGCTCTTGAGTGGAATGAACTGCTGTTTAGATGAATTAACAGGAAAGGGCTCCTGGAATGCTGTAATAAAGTTAGGTTTGTGAGTCACAAAAAGGCTATGACGTAAAAAGGGGAGTTTCAGAATAATTACAGAGAGGACATAAGAGCCACAGAAAACAAGTGTTTCAGGTGCTCCTCAATCTGATTCAGGATAACATACTGTTAACATACATATCAGCTTCCTACTTTTTTAAGAAATCATCCATGAAGTGATTATCATATTGAAAACCAGGTCTTTGACCAGCCAAATTGTCAAAAGAAATATGTTGTAAACTACTAATCTCATACAATCTCTTAAAAAGCAAACATTTTCTAGCGGGCAAGCCCCCCTCCACATTCTTACACCCCCGATAATTACATAGACTAACTCCAGGAACACATGGGTATGGAAAATGTTAATCTAATAGTTCCCCTGCTCCTTACTTTCATGATCTGTCATAAAGCAATCAAATTTGTCAGTGCCAAAACAGAAATACTGTTTGGTAACTGGGGCACTCAGGCACCCACCTTACTCAATTACAGATATCTTCAGTCAGTGGGAATAAGTCATATGGCAAGGTATCCTAATTCCACTGACTGATATTTGGTCGAGATGCTAATTTTATGGGAAGAAGACTAGGATATTGTGTTAGCAGAGGAGGAATGTACATTTAACAAAGGGATCATATGGTGAATTAAGAGATTGTTTGACAATGAGGGAAGTATGCATGGAATATGCAGAAAGGGAAACTGCTTTGAGGAGTGTTTTTATGTGCGTTTGTCCTGTCTATTTTGGTTAGAAGTAACACACACACACACACACACACACACACACACACACACACACACACACACACACACACACACACACACACACACAAACACACACAAATAGTAGTGGACAACCTTTGCCAGTGGGCTACATGAGTTTCCATCATACTACCTAGGGAGCTGGAAACTGTGATAAACACCTGTCTGCTGTCTCACCCTCATGCTCACCCCCAAAAGATAACAACACTTCCAAATAATATGGAGACAAGTTTTAGCAGACAGTATTCAAACAAATAGGTTCATAAGTTCATAGGTTCATACTAGGCTATCTGCCCTAGGGCATTTATAAGCCTAGCCAGAGTGTGTGTGGCTTTCACCACCCCTTAGGATGAGAATACTATGCCCTTTTAGGGTTTAGTTTACTGTGCCTCTGTCTAGTAGTGACACAGAGATGACCCCCGGGGTAAACCTACGATCTCCCATCCACTCATCGAGATTTCTCTTGAATAGAGGGGCTCTGCCTAACATGGACTGGGATTCTGTTCCAGAGTGTAGGGAGCCTCTGGGTTATGAATCTGTCCCTCCAGCATGTCCTATTTATTTCTGTGTTGAGGTTTAAGTCTCTTGTTCTCGTGGCTCTGATGGATTTGGATTTTCTGAGGTGGAGCATGTCCATTAATTCCGGATTGGACATGGCCTTGTACGTCAGGCACAGATCACCTCTGAGTAGGCGGTATGCGACTGAATAGAGCTGGAGTTTTTTCAGTCGGGCAGCATATGACATATGTTTAAGACCCTTTATCCTCTTGGTGAGGAACTTTTGGGGTCTTTCCAACTGTTGCAGGTGTCGGGTGAGATACATCCCAAATGGGGCATTGTACTCAATCATTGGCCTGATAAGAGAAGAGTACAGGGGCACAATGACCTCTCTTGATCTAGATGTGAAACCCTTCATGATAAGGTGGGCAATATAGAAGGTCTTCCTAACCACTTTGGCAATGTGAGTGTCAAATGAGAGGTTATTGTCAACCTGGGTCCCTAGGTCCCTGATTACCTCTTCTGTACTTAATGGATTACCACCTATGTGGTAATTTGTCGGTACCTTGTTTTTCCCAAAGGGTATGACTATACATTTTTTGGTGTTCAGCTTAAGGCCATGGCTCTGGCACCAATTATCCATTTCTATGAGGCCTCTCTGAAGGATGTTTGTGTCCGCTGGAGTATCAATTATGGTGCCCAGTTTGCAGTCATCTGTGAACTTTGTCAGCCACAATCCTCCTATGTTTGCCTGTACCTCGGAAAAATAAATGCCAAACAAGAGGGGTCCCAGGACTGAGCCCTGTGGGACACCGCTTGTGACTGGCTTAGAGTCTGACATAGCTTCAGCAACTTTGACCCTGTGGGTTCTGTCCTTGAGCCAGTTTGCAACCCATCTTGTGACATATGGGTTTACATTTAAGCTGGTGAGTTTGTCTATGATGCCCGAGTGGGGTATTGTGTCAAAGGCTTTTGCAAGGTCAAGGTAGGCTGTGTGAACTGCCTTACCCTCATCAATGGCCTTAGTGACTGTTTCAAAAACGTTGACCAAGTTCAAAAGGCAGGGTCTGACCTTGACAAAGCCAAATTGGGTAGGATCCAATGTCTGTAGGTCCCCAATGTCTTTGTTTATGAGTTCCATAATGATCCTCTCCATAGCTTTGCAGACCAGGCTCGTCAAGCTTATGGGGCGGTAATTTCCAGGGCCCATAGAAGCACTGCCTTTGTGAAGTGGGACCACTGTTGCCGTACGCCACTCTTTGGGTACATATCCTGTAGTAAGGCTAAGATTAAACAGCAGCCTTATGTGTGGGTTTAGTTCCTCTTGGAGTTCATATAGCACACAGCCCAGGACACCATCCGGTCCCATTGATGCTGTGTTTTTTGCTTTAGAGAGGGTGGCTCTCACCTGGGCATCTGAGATGTTTGGGAGGCTACACTCTGCTGGGATAGTTATTTCTCCTTTTGGGGGGAGGGGGGATTTGCACTGAATCTATTTGCCAGAATGTTGGCAATGTCAGTGGGTTCAGTGTATTTTGTGTCATTTTGGACAACTCTGAGCATATCTGGGAGTTTCCACCCAGGTTTCTAACATAGCTAAAGAAGGCCTTGTGATTGTCTTTTGTGTCTTTTGTGATTTTTCTCTCAAAGTTGGCCTTGGATGATTTTATGAGTGATCGTAGTTTTTTGCTAGTACTGATCAGAGATGCCTTCCCTTTTAGGGATTTTGCTCTGTCATGTAGTAGCTTCCTCCTCCTGTTGTAAAGTTTGTTTATGGCTGGGGTCCACCAGACCGGGCGCCTGCCTTTGGGGGAATGGGTCTTGGTTTTATTTGGGATTGCATGATCCATGCATTCTTGAAGGTGCCCATAGAAGGCAATATGAAACAGTCTAGAAACATTTTAATGCAGCTTTTATAAGACATACAATTAAGAAATTAGTGTAAATGTCTCATTCAAGAGCTTAAGAAGAAAGAGAAGGAAAGGTTTGGTGATATCTCTAGCAACATCTTTTTACAAGCTATTCATAGGTTCATAGGTGTTTACTAGACTAATGATCACAAGGGCCTTTTTGAGCCTAACAACGCATTCCAAATCTCTGATGAGTTCTGATACCCTTGATAAGTGTAAGCATGGGCCTAGGAGATGAACCATTTGCAGGTTATCTGTTTGCATTAGAGACATAGGTCCCAAACCAGGGATGGATTTCTGGTTTCCCATCCAATTGTCCAAGCTGCACTTGAATTGGATTAGGGAGGAACTCTGCTTTACATGGATGGTGAGCCTGTTCCATAGATGGGGTAGTCTCTGGGATACATACCTATATCTCCAGCAGTTGCTATTTATAATACAGGCAAGGTTTAAGTCTTTATAATGGGTAATTCTGGTGCTGTTTGTTTTGTGGATTTGCAGGAGGTCCATCAGAGTGGGGTCTGACAACGCCCTGTATACCATGCATAAATCTCCCCTCAAACGTCTGTAGGAGACAGAATACAGGGATAGGGCCTTGAGGCAGTCTGCATAGGACATATTACTTATGCCCTGTATTATTTTAGTGAGGAACCTCTGTGGACATTCCAGTTGTTGGATATGCCTGGTTAGGTACATACCAAAGGGGGCATTGTATTCAATTATAGGTGTGATGATGCTGAATACAGTGGAACAATGACATCCTTGGATTTTGATGCCATACCTTTGTCTATAAGTTACGCAATATAAAATAATTTCCTCACCACAGTAGACACATGATTATCAAAGGCTAAATTACTATCTATGTGTGTCTCCTAAGTCCCTGACTACTGGGCCAACTCTAAGGGGTGTGTTGTCAATATGATAGTTACCAGGGATGGATGACTTACCAAAGGATACTATTATGCATTTCTTGGCATTTAGTTCTAGTCTATGACTCTGATACCAGTTGTTTGTCTGTGTCAGCCCCTGTGTCAGTGAGATTCAATGACAGCTCCTAATTTGCAGTCATCTAAAAATTTAGTCAGCCAGAGACCACTGACATTGGCCTTGACGTCTGAGTAGTAAATGCCAAAAAGGAGTGGTCCAAGGACTCATCCTTAAGGGACTCCACTTGTGACTGGCCTCTTTGTAGAGGTGAACTCCCCAGTTCTAACTTCCTGGGTCCTATCTGTGAGCCAGTTGGCTATCCACTGCATGACATATTGGTCTGTACCTAACCTCTTGAGTTTGTCAAAAATGCCCGAGTGGGCTATTGTATCAAATACCTTGGCCAGGTCAAGGTAGGCAGTGTGAATGATTTTGCCATCATTCATTGCTTTGGTAACCTTCTCAAAGAAGTCCACCATGATCTGCCCTTTGCGAAACCAAACTGGGTTGGGTGCAGTGTCTGGAGGTTTACCACATCCCTATTGATCATCTCCATGATAATTCTCATGCTGAGGCAAAGCACATTGCAGCAGATAATAAGGCACAGAAGGCCACTCTCCCATGTTTTTCACTGACTCATGGTGCACTTTGTACATTCCTTAATGGAAAACTATATTCCATTTCATTAACACTAAACAAAATCTCATTAATGGAATTTTTATATTGTGAATATGTGGCAAAACTGCTGGATGACAGGCATATTTACTTATCCGAACACTCAATTATCTGAATGCTTCATATCAGTGAAGGGCATGTGAAAGGGCTGCACCAGGAAGCTCAGAGGCCCACAGGTAAGCTCTCACAGTCATGGGTTGGCCACTATTTTTTACTGATAGTAATAAATTAGATCATAAATGTAACAGGCTTTTGTAGCATATATTTTTTGAAAGTTAAACTCTGTTTAAATGTAATGTTTAAATATAATAGCTGACTTCAGCACATGACTTGAACTCCACCCTTTTTCTTTATAAATGATCACTTTTACAAATGGCAGACCTACAGTCCATAGAAAACTCAGGGACAACTCTGGACTTCAGGAACAGCTGTGAAAAAAAAAAAAAAATATATATATATATATATATATATATATATATATATGGCTATATAAAAGTACAGGTTATGTGTACTGCTGAATAAAATGTCAGAAAGATAGTATACTGCTTGTCATACTATGTTACTGCTCAATATGTCCATTTATCAGGTATGTCTGTTAAACCCTTCTGTGTTTAATTTAGGACAACAATCATAATACCAATTTGTTAATCAGGTAGGCACACTGGACAGACAGTCCCTTTTCGGTACAAACTTAGGAACAATGTCTGCTTAAGTGGCTTATGAAATGTCGCACAGTAGGCAAATGAGAACTGAGGGAGTCAAACCCTGTACCACTGGAAATTGAGCTCACAGCTTTATCCCCCCCATGTCAAAGTCCAGATAATGGCAATAAGAGCAGTATCTTTTCCATAAATTATTTCTAGGATTGAGAGAAATTATCACCACTAGTGCTAAGTAGCTAACTCAGGACTGACAATTAGCATGGTGGTGATAATCACTGATTCAGAGACAAGGCAAAGCCGTAAAGAGAAACACCTCATTAGTATATAATTACTATGTCTGTGAATTAAACACTGTGTAGAGTGGCTCAGGGTCCTGTCCAGGCTATTGACCATTCTTGTAAAGTGGTTTCTGGTAAAAAGAAAAGGGATTCCTCTTTGCCTGAAGAGGTTCAAGATGTGAAATCTGTAGCAGAACATGAATGGACAGATGCAAGTTTTAATCCTCAGGTTTCTGATAAAGATACTGAGGAGAGTATGGTATCTGAATTGCCCTGCGAGAGAGTCACTTTCTTTGAGACTATTTCCATCATTTGGCAGTGTTTTCAGAAGGAGAACAATGAGCTTTCTCAGCCCCTTAGAAAACACAATGAATTGCTAAAACTGGAATTCAAAGAAGTCTCACCCATCCCCCCCAGTGTTGTCAGCAATGGAAGACATGTTTATCATAGCCTATAGTTTCCCTGAAAGCCACCCTGTTGCCCCTAAGAACACAGATAGAATGTACAACGTTTCTCAGTCTTTCAAGTTTTTATACACTAAATCCAGACCTGAACTAGCAGCTAAAGCTTTAGTTAATCCAACTGCTGTTAAGGATATTGCTAATTCTAATCCTTCTCCTTCAGACAAGGATGGTGAATCTATTAAGTTTGGGGGAAAAAGTTTATTCTTCTGAAATTCTGATTTTTAGAATTTTGAATTGTCAGGTTCATATGTTAAAATTTATACTGACTAATTGTGAAAGTAAGGAATGTTTCAGTTGCACTTTCCTGTTGTGAGGGAAAATCTGCTTTGTGTGGCCTAGTTTCTTTTGTTTCTCAGGTCACTACTCATTATTTGAAGTGTGACTATGAATCTGTAGATTCTGCTTCCAGGGCTGCTGCCACTGGTACTGTCTTGAGGGGGTTTGCCTGGCTGGAGTCTCAGAACCTTTCAGATGATGTCAACAAAAAAAATGTTGAATTCTCCTTTGGGTAGAGATATATTTTTTTGACCTTCTGCTGCAGAAGTTATCAAAAAGTGTGATGACAGAGGTAATCTAATTCAGGGAGTTTCTCAAAATTTTCAGCCCTCCTTCTCTAAATTTTCCAAGCGATTTTCCTCACCCTTGTCCGCTTTTGTCAAGAAACAAAATAAACAGTCTCAGCAGAAGACTGGTAAGCAGATGTTTAAAAAACAATGTCAGAGAGGTTCCAAAAAGAAGGCTGAAACCTCCCAGAACAAAGGACAGTCAAATAAGACAGCACTATTATTTCCAAATGGCTGTCTCAGGCTCTTACCTTTTGTTATTACCACCACAGCAAATCTATTCCAGGCAGGGTCAAGGCACACTCTACCAAGGCCTTAGTTTCATATTTGGTGTTTTGAAAATAACTGGACTCTTATTAGTATTCTAAAAGCAATAACTTGGCTCTCTGTGCATACTTTTACAAAGCACTATAAACTAAGTTAATTTCCTAGGTCTATGACTGGCTTTGCTAGGACTAGTCTTCAGGGCTGAAGCTTTGGGAGCTGGTTGGCTGTTGTATCTTATGTTGGATACAACCTACATAGCTTAGGCAGCTGAAGCAGTGATCATATGAGCATCTGTTGTTATGGTAGGTTTACTTACATAGCAGTACTTTAGGAATGTTTTATTGTCTTAACATTTCTGTTCTGTTTTCCAGGACCTTGCTTAATTGACAGGGTATCTGTGAGTTCTAAGGTACATATTATATTATACATTGCTAAACAGTCAGACTTATAACTACTCTAACATTGCTAGATAGTAAGGCTTATAACTACTCTAACATTGCTAGATAGTAAGGCTTATAACTACTCTAACATTGCTAGACAGTAAGACACATAACTTAGGGGTACGACATCTGTTAAATTCATTCATTGTTCCTATACTAGGCTTACAAAATGACATTACATAGGTATGTTGTGTGCTTCATTATGCCAAGCAGACCTCTTACACTGGTTAAATCCAGCTCTGTCTTGTTTATGTTATGTATTATACTTTAATTGGAAATGTCTAACTTGGGAAGTTCTATTTTCATTAGCGTCACTGGAAGAAATTCTCCAGACAAAACATATCAAGAGTTTATAAAGCAAAGAATAAAACAGAAGTCAGTAAGTCTTACCTGTACTTAGAGCAAATAAAATAAACTGGTACAGAATGAAGTAATTTGATTAAATAGTGCAGTTGATAGGGGTATATCCATGTGTTATTGCTAACTTTCTTCCACCCGTGCTTGACCACATGCCCATGCACCACTCCATGTTTTTTTTGAGATCTCTTAGCCATGCTTTTGTGCATACATTTGTATTCTGTGTGTATATAATGTTGCCATCATCGTTTACATGGTGTGGTCCCAAAATGTCACTGTATGCTCCCATTACATAGGTTGATTGACTTATTCTGTAGTCTGTGTGTGTGTGTGTGTGTGTGTGTGTGTGTGTGTGTGTGTGTGCATGTATGTGTGTGTGTGTGTGTGTGTGTGTGTGTGTGTGTGTGTGTGTGTGTGTGTGTGTGTGTGTGTGTGTGTGTGTGTGTGTGTGTGTGTGTGTGTGTGTGTGTGTGTGTGTGTGTGTGTGTGTATATATGGATATATATGGATTCACTTTATAATCTCGAAATACTAAAATACCGAATGTTAGTATCTCGAGACTATAAAGCCAAAAATTAAAAAAGCCGACGACCCACAACCGAGAAATTCAAAATAGCGATTATACACATACAGACACCACCACACAATCAAGCACAAATACACCTACCTAACTACACTACAACAAACAAAACAACATACACAAACACAACATAACAAACAAACACACCTACCCTACCTATAAGCAGGGGGGTACGCCCCGTACGCCCCCACACCCCTGCTACTTATATATACTAACTCCGAGGTTGCACTAAACACACAAACACATAAAACCCACCACTACACACACTCACACACTAAAATCCTTACCCAATACCCTTATAAAAACACCACTTACCTGAATTCCTGGCTAAATCATGAACACGCCAACACAACCACGGATTCAACATTTCTGCATTCGATATTATGCAGTTTCGCGTAACTGCATTTTCGGCTTTATAGTCTCGAGATACTAAAATTCGGCATTTTAGCATTTCGAGATTATAAAGTGAAACTATATATATATATATATATATATATATATATATATATATATATATGGCTGTGCTTCTATGACATATTTAATCTGAGCAGAAAATAAAGTAATATACAGAAACCATCATGTCAGCCCATAGTACAAGTTCACTGACTACCTTTATCTTCAATCCCATTATATTTTATTATACCTGCTGTTGTTGAAGTTATTTGCAACCATCCCAGACCCGTGTCTGCAGGCAGTGTTTTCTTGTCTTACACTGGGACAGGATCTGACTGCACAGGATCTTAAAACATGACCTGTCCAGGAAGTTGTCAGCATTGATGGGCATATTCAGGTAACATGGCAGTGAGGGAGTGCACTTGTGGCATGGAGAAGGTTGACTGCACAGATCAAAGGTTTGCCTTCTCTTTTGCAAGCTGCCTGACTGGTGGACCTGAGGCCCTTAAGTGGTGGGACAGGTAGACAGCTGGACCACGTGATGCTAAATTAGAGGTAACACATTACATTCCCACAGGTATCAAACATACTTACAGAACTTCTGCTGGCTAGCTAAGAGAAGCAGGTGGTTTGGCTGCCTCTTATTTGTAGCCTACTACCTGCTTAATTGTCAAAGTATGAGCCATGAGCCCCATCAGAATACGAAAAAGGGAGAGGAGGAAAGACAACAGGCAGCATGTCATTTACATGAATGCACCTTTCCTTCCAGCCCCTATCTTGTCTATATTTCAATGTATATTGCTGCTTTTTTGTGCAGTAGCAGCATACATGCTTCACTCTTCTTCCTGATACTATCAAATTATAATTACAATCTCGCACATAAATCCATTTTATGACAGAAGGGGATTATCTGTCCTGTCTTTCAGATTGTTGCAGTTAGCTCCCAGCAGCTGCCTGTCCTTCCCCTGTTCTACGTGTCCTGTGCTCTTTACGCGTACATAGTCTTTTCTGATACTAACCTGCCTACTAGGTTGTGTCACCTGTATACCACTCTTTCATTGAAGAAGTATTTCCTGATGTCAAGTTAAATTGCAATAACTGATCTTCGGCATAATGGTAGCTGATGACAGTTTATACCACAGAAATGAGGCAGCCTATTAACTATTAGAGGTTGTGTAATGTTTTGAAAGATATGTGTTGAGTTTGTTAATAGAAGATAGTTGAACTTGAGAAGACTGTGGCTTTTGAATTCTTATTCTTCTTAATTGTCACATTTGTGCCTTTTTTATTGATCAGTGAGTATGTTAAAAAGCTTTGGTCAGGTAAAATGGAACAGTAGTCAGTAAATTTGGGAAAGCAAACTGGAAAATACAGAATAACGAGAGTGATAAAAAAGATTGACATTTTATATATTTGTCATTGTAGCTACTGAATTACATCATACTGGGATGTTGTACCATTAAGGGATCTATTTCAACAAAATGTGAATCATCCTGCCCATTCTTCTCTCATCACAGCTGACCTGTTTGGGATACAGTTAAAAATATCTATATTAAAAGTGTGTTTGCATGCACACCATGGTGAAGGGGCTTCATCCCTCAGTCTCTAAAGCATTATCTTTGAGTCTGCACTATAGAGGGGAAAAGGTTAAACTGTGTGCCCCTTTACTACATGTTGGTGTTGTTTCAAAATCAGTATGTTCAAAGACTGGCGGTGTGGGGGCAAAGCTTCTACATTAGAGGACATAAGCATCTGGAGGAATACACACTTTATACAGATGCATACATTTTTAAACTTGAAAGGGTGCCTACGTGGCTGACCTGATGGACTGGTGATGTAGGCCGATGCCAGTATCATGCTGCTTCTCTTCAAAATAACCACTGCCATGTTGGGTGCTGTAGATCAGAGTGTGTGATATACCTTTAAGAAGCATTTCAGTCAGTGGGCATCTGCATATAAGTACTGAGCACATGCAAGCAAGAGTGCCATTTTGAGTGAGCAGGCAGAGTGAGGGCATGCAGATATGTAGTCAGTCAGTTTTAGACAGTTCATTTAAGTTCAGTGTTCCTGCCATTCATCCTAATGTCTTTGTATACAACAAACTACTTAAACGAACACCCAGGCCTCATCATCTTCTTAATGCACATAAGACGAACGACATGGTGTCAGAATGGGATCCAGAATCACAGCCATGAGGCAACTGGTTAAAGTTGGAGGAATATATAGGAGTAGATCATCCCTACTGCTTAAACGGCTCGCAAAACAGGTCAGAAACAAATTCCAGGTACTAAAACTCACTTAAATGATTTCTTTAACAAATATAAAACAAAGCACTCAGAATTGTCAAATCGAATTTCTTATTAAACAGTATGTCCAAAACTGTGACATATTGATAAACATGATTAAAATAATTATGCATACATTTGAAACAATATCTGAATTGCATAAAATGTACAAAAAAAGGGAAAATGACCATATTTTTTTCGCTATGTATTACTTTTTCACATTAACTAAAGCTATTCAAAATATCTGGTGTGCAAAGTGCTTGCAAGTGTGTGTAGTATAACAATGCAGTTATTTTGAAAATTACAGTTATTTCCAAGCATATTTCCCAGAGTACAGTCTTTCAAAGAGCTTATCATGCATTTGAATATTATCACTGGTACCTGGTGTGTGTGTATGTGAATGTTCATACATAATTACAAGGGCCAAGAGTGCATTGTGTTTTACTATATTCTGTGGGCATGGCAGAAAGATTTTGCAGACCTGCACCGCTTGTGTTTGATAACAATATTGCAGAAAATTAGAGAGTGTTTGAGCAGGAATATGATATTTTCATACAGGCTGCTTTTTCTGACAAAGACACATGTAGAAAAGCATTTATTCTGCTTAATTTAGCTAGTTAAGACACCACTGAAAGACAGCATTCATTTGTGCATGTACCTGCTGTGTTTGCAGGGAATGGGGAAGACCACCATATTGTGGTCCCGGCTAAAACACGGGAAGACCCTGAGTGCTTAAAGCATAAATTTAGAGAAATGTGTAACCCCCAAATGGATATTACAATGGAAAGGCAGAACCCATGGCAAACCTCATAGTCAACTGTCATAATTGTGATGATAATCATGAACCCAAATGAGAAAAGTGCTTAGCTTTTGGTCAGCAGTGTTGTTCTTGCAATGAGTGGAATCATTTCAAAAGGTTTTGTGAATCAAATAAGGCACATTTTTTTATTAAAAGAGGGCATTCCAAGAGGCAAGTTGATTAATTAGAAAGCCGTGACCCTACTTTTTATGTTGATGGTGTGTCTGTGCTTGGTGAAACAGTTAATGCAGTAGATTTGTGGTCAAAGAACAAAATCTTTTGTACTGTTTGGATTAATGGGAGTCCTGTAGTGCTCAAAGTAGATACTGGCTCAAAGTGCAATATTATATCAGCAGAAGTGTTTGCTAGAGTAAAAGCTACACAACAACTTGATTTGTCAAAGTATGTGAAGCTTGTTGCTTATTGTCATGAAGAGATTCAAACCAATGGCTCAGCAGTGCTTTCATGTTACTCTGCTGGGAACAGCAATGACTTGCCATTTTACTTAGTCAAGAGACACATGCAGTCATTATTAGGTCTCAGTGGCAGTTTGAAAATGGAACTGCTTTCATTTAATAAAGAAGTCCACCGTGTAAGCCTGCATGACAACAGCTCAAATTTTGCCCAAACTATTTTTTTCTGAGTATGCTGATACTTTTGCAGACAAACTAGGCAAACTACCAGTTGTGTACTCTATGAAGTTAGACCCAGAGATCAGCCCAGTTGTCAGACCAGCACAGAAAGTTCCAGTAGCTATGCAGAACAGAGTCAAAGCCTAGCTAGACAAAATGGTGCAGCTAGGAGTAATTTTTCCAGTAGAAGAACCTACTGAATGGATATCCACCATGGTAGTAGCTCATAAGAAAAGCTCATATGACATCAGAATATGTATTGATCCAAGAGATCTGAACAAGGCATTAAAAAGGCCTCATCATTCAATGCACACAGTCAAAGAGGTTGCGGCCCTTATGCCAAATGCCACTTTTTGTTCCTGTCTTAGATGCAGAGTTCATTTTGGCAAATTTTTCTTATTATCACTATTGACCGGAAATCTTTATTGTTAATCAAATTCAGTATACCATTTGGAAGGTACAGATTTCTGAGAATGCCATTTGGAAAACAATTCTGCCAGTGAAGTCCTTCAGCATGAGATAGAGCAGATTTTTTCAGGCTATCCATGTGCTATTATAGTAGATATTCCAGTAGGAGGCAATGGTGAAGCTGAACATGACAGAACCCTCAAGAAAGTTCTGGAAAGAGCAAGTCAAGTGAATCTTAAGCTGAATCCTTAGAAGTGCAAGTTCAGGCTATGAGAAGTTATGTATGTTGGTCACTTGTTTACCAGTTCAGGTTTATGACCAGATCCTTCCAAGCAAACAACAATCCTTGAGATACCAGCTTCAGATGATGTTCAAGCCCTACAATGTTTTCTTGGCATGGTCAACTATCTAAGCAAGTTCGTTCCACACTTAAGCCACCTTATAGCACCGCTAAGAGAGCTGACATGCAAAGATGTAATTTGGTCATGGTAAGAACAACAACAAAGAGTATTTTATATCCTGAAACAGAAAATTGCTAACCCACCAACTCTCAGCTATTATGATGTTCACAAGCCAGTTACTCTTTCCTGTGATGGTTCTAAGTTTGGTCTAGGTGGAGTCATTCTTCAAGAGGGTAGATGAGTAGCCTATGCATCAAGAACTCTTACCCAGACTGAGACGCAATATGCCCAGATTGAGAAAGAGCTTTAGCCATTGTGTTTACATGTTCAATGTTTCGTGATTATATTTATAGTTGACCTATCCAGATTGAAACTGATCACCAACATTTAGTCATGTTTTGAGAAATGTAGCAGTAAAGTCAGAACAAACCTCTGAACTGATAAAGGATCCAATGTAGCAAACAGCAAAATAGTGAAGAAAAAGACAAATTGGTTCCAACACAGCACTCTTTAATAGCAACACAACAAGGTTATTGGGAATGACAGTGAATAGAGAGGCAACATCAAGTGTGACAAAAAAGCAATGACCAGATAAAACATCTAACTGATTATTCAGTTCTTGCAAAAAACCTTTAGAATCTCTAAGGACAGTATGACAACTGTCTAGCATAATCCAGAGATTTTTTTCAACAAAGATAGAAAGTGGCTCTGTTGCTCAGCCCCTGCTGGACACTATAGAATGCATGGGTGGATGGTGTAAATGCTTATGTATCTTCGGAAGGCCATAAACAACGGGTACTACTGGATGATCTACTTTGAAATATTCAGTTGTTCAGAGATTAGCCCTGTCATAAGCAGATCAAACACATAAAACTGTATTCTATCAATAATCCCTTTCAACATGGTACCTGTGATTGGGGAGTAGGTGTTCAAGTCACTTAACAGATCCAACATGCATCCAATATACACATCTCTATCAAGTATGACAATCCCACCTCCTTTGTCAGCTGGTCATATTTCAATACTATTCATGCGTTTCAATTCAAAAAGTGCTTGCCGCTCATTCACTGACAAATTAATAAAGCATTTAGTGTGATTATCAGAGAACTTGTTCCTGATCTTTTTATCACAAATATCTAGAAATAATTCAACAGTCGAATTTGAAGGAGGAACAAAAGTACTCGGTTTTCTAAAAATACCTTCAGTTATCATATTATCAGGAAACATACTTTTTAGTGTCAATGTCCTGCCAGACAGGCGTAGATCTTTGAGTACATCAACAAGATCAACTTATTGAGCTGGAACAAAGTTTAAACCTCTGTTTAGACCTGAGAGTTGTTCTTCAGTTAAAATAACAGAAGAGATGTTGTATACTAGACCTGTTTCTGCCTCTTTCATGTCCTTATTACCTCCTCCTCGCTCTGCGGATGTCTCATTTTTGAGTTGGTATACCAGTTCCTGGATCTCCCTCTGATCGGGAGTGGATCCTTCAGTAAAAAAGTAGAACGTACTACTTCAGGTGCAAGCAGATTCCTTGCTGCTTTAGCAGGACTATTGCGTACCATTGTCAGCGATTTAAGCCTAACAACATTGTCATTACCAGTACTGGTCGAAGACTTGATGTTAGCAACATTCTCACTAGAATGGCCAGTTTGAATATCTAGAGAATTATTGGCCACTGGTTCAGATACTGATGCAGTTCTTGTAGTAGCCGATGAAACTGTATGTGCCTGTACTGATTTCATGGAACATTTATCGTATGACACATTCGTTCCTGTATTATATGGCCTCTGCTCACTTCCTGTTGAGTGCTGAGTTTGAACACTATAGCCAGTACCATCTCTCGACCAAGATACCACATTACCATTTTGGAAATCAAATGTGTCTCTTTGAATATTCCTACATTTGGTGGCTGATAGCCTTTTATCATACCCACTTATATTGTCAAACAAAACCTCCATTTTATCCCCTGTGACATCATCTGTATACTTTTCAAAGATCGCACTCTGTAAGCCTTCTATCTCTCTGCATAAATCAGCCTCTTCAGGTTGAAAGAACTCAATAAGGAGCTGCATGTATCTGGTGCTGCACTCAAGATTTAACAGCTGCCAGCATCTCAAATGTTCAGGATAGGTTTGTCCATAGCTCGGCATTGTCATGCTTTGAGACGCTGGCATCTGTTAAATCTTGAGTGCAGCACCAAAAAATAAAAGCCTAACATAAAACTACAAACTGAAATCATCTATAAATACTGTTCAAACTAAACAGATAATGTATATATGTATATGTGTATATAAAAAAGGGATGCCACCTAACAAAGTCCTGCATTATCACATCCTCAACTCTGTGACTTCAAAACTGGCTTTAGAGGATCTTACTCATTGAGTCCCAATCCCCTGGCTCCTCTCAAAGTGATAATCCACCTCAGTTCAGCCATCTCAGTACTATACTCAACATCACCCATATGGCTGTCATATATTAAGCAATCTAACACTAAAAATGTATATTCATGAGTATAACCTTTTCTAATGTTGTGTTTAGCCAGAGCACTACTGGTATTTCCTTTTCTAGTGTTATAGATATGTTCCCTAATCCTTTTGTTAAGGGTCCTGTTAGTTTATTCAACATAGACAATGAGCTAAATAGACAAGATTGCAGGTACGACAATTGGGCCTTGACTTTAATAAAATATTTAGCACCTGTATCAGGGTGCACAAAATAATTTGTAGTATCAATATAGCCACAATAACTGCAACTGCCACACGGTAGTGTCCCAAATCTAATTCCATCACACCTCGGGCATACAGTTCTATTAGGAAAACAAAGTAATGTCTTCAATGATTTCCTATTTTTATAACAAAAGCTAGGCTTGGTACCAATAATATCCCTAATCCCCTCATCACCCAACAATATCGGCCAGTGTTTCCTAAATATATCTGTAATAGCTCTGGTGTTACTGCTATAATACATAGGTACCATAACACCAGTCTATGAAAGGAACTGTTGTTAACGTCCCGAGACGATGTAGAAAAATATGGTTTCGATCTGGAATTCCTAGTAGCCACACCAAAGGCTTGACCATCTTCAGTCTCATCTACATTGTAACCTCTACAGGCAAAGTCTCGCCTCAAGGTATCCAAATCCTTCAAAAAAATCACTATCTTTTACATTAAGCCTAGAGGTTCTCATACTCTGACCCCTAACCACATTATAAAAAATATTTGTGGGGTGCATACTAGATCGATGTAAAAGTGAACACTTATAACACTCCTTCCTATGTAAGCTAGTAGTAAAATTGGAACATAACTCCCTGGAAACTCTAAGGTCCAAAAAATCAATGGCCAAACTAGCATTGTTGGCAGAAAACCTAAGAAAGCTGGTAGTAGTATGCAAAAATACCAAAAATCTCTCTAATTCATTAAATGTACCATTCCATATAAAAAACACATTGTCAAGAAATCAATGCTAACATTTTATGAGACAACTATATCTCTCTGAAGCAAAAAACACTTGTTTCTCCCATTGCACCAAGACCATATTGGCATAACTATTGGCACAAAAAGTGCCCGTAGTTATGCCAGATCTCTGTAAATAATATACTCCATCAAATATAAGCATGTTATTCTCAAGGACAATTTCTATAAACAGACAAATCAAATCAGTTTGTCTAATGTCATACTCACTGTTCTCAACCAAGTATGACTTAATCAATTTAATGCATTCAAAGTTTGGAATAACCATGAACAACGATACCACATCTAAGGTAACAAGTAATGAATGATCTGGTACAACATCCTGTTTAGTAAATTCATGTAGATCTTGTAAAAAATGCTTGGTATCCTTCAGGACCATCTCACAGCAGTTGAGGACAGGTCTCAGGAACTTCTCCATGCAAATAGAAAAAGATTCGGTCAACCAACCCCCTCCTGCTACAATCAGTCTAAAAGGTGACTTATTTGGATCCTTATGAACTTTCGGAAGTCCTTGAAAACTAGGGATTAAGGAAGACTCTACAATCAAATAATAAAATAAATCCAAAGTGATAATTCTGCTTAAAAGACATTCATTAACCATTCCATGAACACGATTGATTATATTATTAATATCTCCTACATAAATCATAGTATATGTAGTACTATCCAATAACATCTATTCCATAGATGAATAATAAAAATCAGTGTCCATAACAACAACCAAACCACCTTTATTGGCCGGTTAAATAACTATATCATCATAGCTCTGTAAATTCATAAGAGCCTCTTTCTCTAATTGATTCAAACTGGAAAAACATTTCTTTCTTCTATTGTCAGCAAACAAATTAAAAATATAATTTTTACACATTTTTATAAAAGTTTCAATAACTTGATTAGAAGGTGGTATATATAAACTAGATCTCTTGAAAATATTATTACCACCATCACTGTCCACAGGACCCATAGTTCTTAAAGTCAGGGACCTCGCAAAGTACAAAGCCGCATCAACAAAAGAACCACTTCAATTAATCCAGATTCTTGAACTACCTAGGTCGACAATAGCTACAGATATCTTTGAGTGGAATGGTCAACATTATTTGGTGTTAGCAGACTCTTATTCAAATTGGTTTGTGATTGATCTTCTTCCTAACCTAACTTCCAGTACTGTCATTACTAAGTTAGAGAAATTTTTCTGCCCATGGTAGTCCACACAGAGTTATTTCTGACAATGGTGCATAGTTTACTAGTCAGCAGTTTAAGAAACGTGAGACTTTGTTCATATTACTAGTAGTCCTGAACACCCTCAATCAAATGGCTTGGCTAAATGTGTAGTTCAAAGTGCAAAACAGCTGTTAGAGAAATCCAGACATGACTATACCAATATTTTTCTAAACTTGTTAAATCTCAGAAAGGTTCCTTATGTTAATCATCTTGGTTCACTTGCCCAGAGACTTATGTCAAGACAAACCAGAACTACATTACCAATCAACAGTAATTAATTGGTTCCATGTGCTAAGAACAACAAAGCAGTAAAAGCCCAACTGTTGAAGTGTTTGTCCCAGAAGTCTTACTATGACAGAGAGAGTGAACCACTCTGTTCTTTACAAAAAGGGGAGATAGTGGGGATGCAGACATCAAAAAGTTTTGATTGCATCGGATTTCTGAAAAGTTTGTGTCAAAAGCCAAGATCATACATTATGGAATCACAGGGAATGGAATTCAGATGAAATCGGAAGCATTTGTTGCCGGTGTCCAAACCAGTGTTACAACATCTTGCCTGTGACAAAGACTCTAGTTCTCAGAGTGACTTGCCCAATGTTTTTGTTCTAGAGGACATTCCAGCAGCAATCCCTGTTCCTGAGAAAATCCCTGAGAGTCCCCAAGCAGAACATTCCCCAGTGACTGTCCCTGTTGCTAAACCTAGTCCTGAGTATTATGTAATGAGATCAGGTCGCATCTCGAAACCTAGTTCCAGATACATGGCAACTTGGAGATGACTATTGTTTTCTTTATTAGTGTCTGTATAATTGTATGCCTATCCCAATGTTATTGTCTATATGGGACAGCTCAGTAAAAAGGGAGGATGTAGATCAGAGTGTGTGATATACCTTTAAGAAGCAGTCCAGTCAGTGGGCACATGCATATAAGAACTGAGCATGTGTAAGCAAGAGTGCCATTTCGAGTGAGCAACCAGAGTGAGAGCATGTAGATATGTAGTCAGTCAGTTAGTTAGATAGTTTAAGTTCAATGTTCTTGACATTCATCCTCATGTGTTTGTATACAATAAACTACTTAAAAGAACACCCAAGCCTCATTGTCTTCTTAATGCACATAAGATGAGTGACAGGTGCCCCATGGAGAAGATGTCTTTCTGCCTTGCCCCACTCAATCTAGACAACAAGTCAAATGAGTCTTTGAGATATATAATTGTTTGTCCAGATATTAGATGGGACATCAGGAAGCAGAAACCAGGAAGCTGTAAAAATGAAAGCTGGTGTAGTAGCCATAGTAGAAATATCTATGTCAGATGAATTTAAAAATCTATGGTATCAATGTGTCTACAAAGCAGTACTGTATAAGTATTGCAACGTGTTCTGATGGTCTTGATTGGGGCAGGTAAGTATCTTTATTATCCTGGCAGGCAAACAGATATAACGGGAAGCAGATGCAGTTTTTCTGGGACAATGTGTATTTTCAGTGTGAAACACATGGAAATTCTTTACAGTATTATATGAAAATCAAAGTTTAAATGCGTTTTTGAATTACTGTTATTATTTATTGCAATTGAAAGCATGAAGTGTAAAACGTCAACAGGTATATGTAATTGGTGGGAATGGGGAGGAGGACTGTATGTGGATGAAAGCAACTAACCCTGATTTTGTGTGCTGAAGTTTATTGACTTTACAGGCATCATGTGCATACCTCTCATCTGTATCTCATGTTCTATATTGTTACACATTGAAGGGGTCTGTCACTCATCCATTAAGATCTTTTTAGAATAAATTATTGGCAAATAATATTGAACCATGCCAATCCACATAAAGAACTGATTGTAAGTATAAAGAAAGACATTGTAACTATGCTGTGAGTTTTTTAGCTGTGGTTGTTAGTAGGTGTTCTATATGTTGACCATTTGTTTTACATTATGAGAGGTAGTATTCCAAATTGTGGAGATGAAAGATTGAGAGCTATGCTAATGTGAATTATGATTCAAGTGGAAATACTTTACTACTGTGGTTTCTGTTTATGTTAAATAAAGTTGAAACCCAGTAGTGTAGCCAACATGTGTATCAAAATCATATGTCAGGGGTCTGCACAGTCAACAAAATGGCCATAAATGCTAGATTTGTAGGGAATGTTGTCTATGGATAAGAGTAACTACCCTTTTTGATGTTTGCATGGTTCAAAAAGTCATTAATCTGGTATTATAGGACTCGTATGCATTTGTATAAAGCAAATTAGAATACCTCGCTGTGGTATAGCCAAAATCTCTCATCACAATCAGATACCTGACGTATGTACAGTCAAGAAAGTGGCTATATCTGCCAGTTGTATGTGTGTGGGGGGGTCTGCCTGTGTATGAAAGTAGTGGATTGTCTTATTGTTTGCATTGTTTAAACAGTCATTAATCTTGTGTTACAGGACTAATATGCATTTGTATAAAGCAAATTGAAATACTTTATTGTGGCCATTTTGTCACAATCAGGCATCTGAGGTATACACAATCAATATATTCATTATAACTGATAGGTGCAGAGGCTATCTGTGGTAAAATGACTTATACCTGCTGAAGACTGAACACTGCTATACAGTGACAGACATAGAGCGACAGGAGTATTGTCACAAAATATGTTGAATTTGCTGACATCAATGTAAATGACCAGTGCTGTGACATGTGCTTGTATGTGTATGTGTGTAGGGGATGTTTCAGCATATTAAAGATTATCAAGTTGGTCATAATTACTTAAGACTTTTTCATCACAGTCAGTCATCAGCCTTATATACAATTAGTGGCTATCTTTGGTAGCCTGAGCAGGATACATGTGAAACCAACTGATAACTGGCAGAGTGCTACAGTAAGTATTGTTGCCCTCTCCCAGCACTTGTCTGCCTGAGTTCTAGACTATGGCACCTTTGTAGAATATGCATTTCCTCCCACTATCTGTGTGGTTTTATAAAGGTGCTGTGCTACTTCCTCCAACATCCCAAAGACATGCAATGGGTGAATTCGCAAATCCAGTTTGCTTACAGGCATGCAATGTGTGTATGTGTATGTATGTGTATGTGTGTGTGTGTGTGTGTGTCTGTGTGAGTGTGTGTGTGATTTACCATTTTTGGTGTGGGGGAGGCAGGCATTATTCCTTAATATGATTCATGTGTTCTTCCAAGCATATGTTTTCCTCAGTTTATTTGCAACTATTGTTTTGTTAGCTTTGAGCATTATGCCTTGAACAAAATGTATTATTTCTTTAAATGAAAAACCAATGACATTCTTTCTTTAGTCATAATTTTTTTCAAGCCTTTATTGGATAAAAAGTTCTAAAATGCATGTCAGAACATCTAGAACTCCATAGGTTCTAGGGTGAGCTTAGGGCTCCAGACCCCCATTTTAATTAGGTTAGTTTTCCCACAGTTATTACAGTGCAATTTTTGTTCAGTTAACATATATTGAAAGGATGCAATAAAAAAAAACATGTAGAGTAAGATGAAAGTATGAGAAAATAAACAAGCAAACAAAAAGCATTATCTGGGCAGTGTGCATGGGGCTTACAATAATGGACTTCTGTGGACCTGTCTACCAGTTGTAGTTCTGATGTTTGCTAGCATTACCTATTGGCATTTGTGTAGTATTCCCTATGTGGCTAGCATAATATGTCATGGTACTGCATTGTAAAACAAGCCTGCCAAACTGTCTTGCAGTCTTTGTGATGCATACAGGAAATTATGTACAGCCAAAAAGCCAATGTTCAGAGACAGAATGCATACTATTTTCAGCAAGGCTATCACATGACTTATATATTTTACAGAGGTAAGGGTTGGAATAGAGTTCTGTACTACATTCCCTTTTTGGGTAATGCATTATGAGTGATGAGCATACTACTTGTAAATTACTGGGTACACCCCTTTTAAGGATAGAGATGTAAAGATGTAATTTCTCTTGATCACACAACCTTGTAACCTTGTTGAAGCTAAAGTGATGTAACAGGTGATGTGATGGTGGAGGTTAGGCACAAGAAAACTGGATGGTAAGGTAAATTAGATACTTAAGACAGAGGTGGTTTCATGTAAAGGCCATTGGTATTAATATTTTAGGTGCAGAAAAAATATATTTTGAATAGAAGCTGAAAGTCATAGCTACTGAATTTATAAATGTTGCCCTGATGAACAGACTGTGTAAACTGTAAAGTAAGGTCAAAATAATAGACATTACAAAGTTACTAACATTTGCCTGCAAAATGCATTTATAAAACATTTATATAAGCATCTGTCAAAAATAGGTTTCTGTCGAGTTCACGAGTTTGAATAATGAATAATTTCCTTTTCTTTCCCAAAGCTAATTTTATACTGCTATTTGTTAATTCACAGATGTTAAAATGAATATTAATGGAAATAATTCTACAAGTTTACAGTTTAAGTGAAATCAAAGCTTATTTATCGCTGTTGCAAGCACACAACATGTGGACTTCATGAAGAGATGCAAACCTGGCAATCTTACAAGAAGGGCCCAGAAATAGTTTCACCATTACTTGAATCAGCAGCCTGGGGGACTTGTTTCCTTCCTATTAATAATCAGTTTCTAATATAGTAATTTATCTGTGGTACAAATGAAAACAAAAGGTTTAACAAGTGTAAATAGTGATGTATTCATTTTTATCTTAACTACATTTCTCTGTGCAAAAGGAAACCGGCTTAGAGTTCCTGGCTTTGTTCTTCTAATACAAAGACAAAAGGCATCTCTTGTATTTGCTCTGACAGCTACACTGTTTTCATTTAATCAAGCACAATAGCTTGAAAAACAGAAAGGAAAACACACTCTAAATCATTTAGGATTAGCAAGAATGAAGTCATGAGAGCTAGCTGGACTAGTATTGCTTCTGGTTTCCTTCGGTATATGGCTTTGTTAAACATTTACATTTTATTTATTAAATTATTGACTATCAGTCTGAAGTGCACACTTACTTAACCAGCTTAATGTGACTCTATATGCATTGAATGCATCTATAGGTACAGTAGACTAATAAAAATCAGAAATAATGGTAGTTTTCTGTGTATACACTATTACAAATGTCTAAACACATCTTTTCTTCTAAGCTTCTTTTTATATGTAGAAGTGGTGGTGCTATAGTACAGACATTATAGAATCATATTATTTGGATAGGATATCTTACTGCAACCTCTGCTCTGATGTTGCAAGGCCACATAATGAATACTGTTCTACACTCCAATGCTTAGCAGTGAGCAGGTCTATAATTTCACCATGCCCAATCATATTATTTATTTGTTTATTGTATAAATGTATTCATTTGTACATGATCCATAAATATCTAGCCAAGCCATTTTGTAGTAATCCTCTTCATTTCCACACTAAGAAACTGGCAAATGATAACTTGATTTTACACTAATGATGTTGTTTGTCTTTCAGCTTTTCCCGGTTAGGGGTCGCCACAGCGGAACTCCGGTCCGCTAATGATTGGCAGTAGATTTTCACGAACGCCAGGGTGCCAGCTCGACTTCCAACCTTCAACGAAGGCATGCCCATCTACGCATGTCTTTCAAATGCCCATCCAACCATGGGGAGGACATGCAGACTCCACACAGAAGGCAATCCCTGCACTTCAGCCGAGAATCGAACGGGAGAACCTCTTGCTGTGAGGCAACAACGCTACCGCTGTACCACCGTGGATGTCACACTAATGATGTGATGGTTTAAATAACCATGGACTTAACATCATCTTTGTCAGTTTAATCAATACAGAAAATGAGAAAGTTAAATGTTTTTCAACAGATGAAACAATATTAAAAGGTTTCTGTGAACCAAATATTTTTGTAGCTGTATATATGAGCAGCTGCTTTTTTGAGTTGTCTACTTAATTATGTTATAATGTATACATAAATGCACTGTCATATATAAATCATATAAGGTGCTAGTGAAATGATTAGTGTGTAGTTCTGTGTCTGTGTTTCCAGCTTATATTTGCAAATTCATATAATTTGCCTTGTGACATGACCAACAAAACTTAATTCCTAGGACCCCTCCTGTTCGGTATATACATCTCAGAGGTACAGGCAAGCACAGGAGGACTATGGCTGACCAAGTTCACAGATGACTGCAAACTAGGGGCTATAATTGACTCTCCAGCTGATACAGACATCCTCCAAAAGGGTCTCACTGAGACAGATACCTGGTGTCAAAATCATGGCCTCAAGCTAAATGCCAAAAGTGCATAGTCATCCCCTTTGGAAAAAACAAAGTACACACAAACTACCACATAGGTCATAGCTCCCCAAAATACAGAAAACGTAATAAGGGATCTGGGGACCCAAGTAGATAGTAATCTCTCCTTTGATAATCACATTGCCAAAGTGGTTAGAAAATCCTTTTATGTGGCCCACCTAATCACAAAAGGGTTTGCATCCAGGTCAAAAGAGGTCATTGTGCCCCTCTACTCATCACTCATCAGACCCATCATAGAGTACAACGCCCCATTTGGGATGTACCTTACAAGACATCTGCAACAGCTGGAAAGACCACAGAAGTACTTCACCAAGAGGATTACTGGCCTCAAATAGATGCCTTATGCAGCTCGACTGAAGAAATTCCAGCTGTACTCGGTTGCATACCGCCTACTCATAGGTGATCTCTGCCTGACAAACAAGGCCATGTCCAATCCAGAATTGATGGACATGCTCCACCTAACAAAAACATTATCCCCTCGAGCCACACTCTCTAGGGATCTAAACCTCATCACAACAATAAATAGGACGTGCTGGAGGGATAGATTCCTGTCCCAGAGACTTCACATGCTTTGGAATAAGATTCCAGTCTACATTAGGCAGAGCTCCTCTCTAACACTCTTCAAAAGAAACCTTGACGAGTGGATAGGAAACAGAAAGTTTAGCCCAGGGATCACTTCAGTGGTTCTGCTAGACAGAGGGACAGAGAACTAATCTAAGGGGGCAGCGAAAGCCAACACATTCTGGCTAGGCTTATAAATGCCTTTGGGCAGCTAGCCTAGTACCTACCTATGAACCTATGAACAGTAGAAGGATTATTCTGGATACTATAAACACAACTTTGCTTAACTTCATTGGAAGGTAAATGTAATTTCTGGAGTATCCAACAAAGTACAGTTAATGAGAATGCATTCAGCAGATCTCTACAAGTGGATACCAAAGGAAACAATACATAGTTGTGCCTTGTACCTCTTGACAGCAAAAATGGATATGAGGGCCTGGAACTCTCCTTTACTTTTGCTGACATGTTTTATATAAACAATTTCAACATACATATAAAAGATTCTTTATAACCCATCAATTTTATACAGTAAGTAAATAAATAAGTCCAATCAACTCTAATGAATACTTTTTCAGCATCAATGGTGGAAAGAGCAAACATGTTTTTCTTACATCCTGCATTCACCGTATTCAAAGCAATTTTGATAATCTGTGTTAATTCTAACTAAGACAAAATTCTGTCTGATACAGATGACTTAGAAAGGACATTAATATGTTTAGTCTTTTTTGCTAATAGTGACTTAAAAATGTGTTGCCATGGTTGGTTATTAATATAGGATGGAGTGAAGACCCTCCACCTTTGGTCCAGAGCCTCCACCTCTGGGCCAGTAATCAAGGCACCTCAATCCTAACCACTGGCACCTATGGGGAATGTTCACTAGGAGGATACCAGGTACACATCCAATATTTCTAGAAGCAGATCTCTGCATCAAGTACAATCAAGCACAATTTCCCTTAAGAACACACAGGGAGCACAGTCAGTCTGGGGCTGGTTCCTCTCTCTTTCTCCAGATCCCCAGTAAGACTCCCCACCGGCACAGCTATAGAATCATAGGATCATAGGAGGTTCATAGCATCATAGGAGGTTACTAGGTTATTGGAGCTGAGGGCCTTATAAGCCTAGCCAAGAGTTTAGCCCATGTTTAGACAAATCAGCACCCGATACCTCTGTCCAGCAGGGACACAGATGGAATCCCAGGGGTATATTTTCTGTTTCCCATCCAGTTATCCAGGTTGCATTTAAAAAGAGGTAAAGAGGTACTCTGCTTGATGTGGAGAGGGAGTCTATTTCATAGATTGAGGAGTCCCTGGGACACAAATCTGTCCTGCCAACAAGTCTAGTTGATGTCACAGACCAGGTTGAGGTGACGCATGCAGGTTACTTGAGTGGAACTTGACTTGTGGATATGCAGCGGTCCCATCAAGGTGGGGTCTGTGATCGCCTTGTCGGCCAGACAGAGGTCACCTTTGAGGAGTCTGTATAAAATTGAGTAGAGGGATAGGGATTTTAGCCTATCTGTGTATGATAGATGTTTGAGGCCCTTGATTCTGCTGGTAAGGAACCTCTGTGGTCTCTCCAGCTGCTATATGTGCTTTGCAAGCTACATGCTGAAAGGGATGTTGTACTCAAATAATATTTTACATAGCTTAAATAATTGAGACTTTTTACAATGTTTTATACCTATGTAACAGTGAAGAATGGCCTTGTATGGTATTCTAGTGATGTTCCTTTAAGAGCTTGCTACTGAACAATCATGTGGGAGAACTGAGAGGGGTATTTAAAATTCTAATTTGTACTTGTTTTTTATCTGAAGAAGTTCAAATTAATATACTGGACGTAAAGTGTTTTATTTTATCCATTAAATACACATTTAATTTGGAGTCTACCATTTTATTTGCCTGAACCAGTTGCCAGTAATGTTTCATGATTGCGTGTTTAGGACATATTTATTAATGTGATCATTTGTGGGGACATCATTCTCCCCACAGGGGATGATAATGAATTTTTTTAGCATTCAGCTTGAGGCCATGTTTCTAGCACCAGTTTGAGTGAGACCCTCTTGGACAATGTCCACAACACTAGGGGAATTGATGTCAGCTCCCAGCTTGCAGTCATCTACAAACTTGGTCAGCCATAGACAACTGGTTTAGGCCTGCACCTCAGAAAAGTATATCCCAAATAACAGAGGTCCCAAGACCGAACCCTGGGGTACACCACTTGTTACGGGTCTGCTGACTGAGGTGGCTTCCCCTATTTTGACCATGTGGGTTCTATCAGTGAGCCAGTTTGCTACCCATCTGGTAACATATGGATTGATGCCTAATTGAGAGAGTTTGTCTATTATGCCTGAGTGGGGAATAGTGTCAAAGGCTTTGGCCAGGCCAAGGTAATGGTGTGCACTGTCTTCCTCTCTTCCATAGCTTTGGTGACTGTCTCAAAGAATTCGACCAAATTTGGCAGACATGACCTCCCCTTGAGAAAGCCAAACTGTGTAGGATCAAGTGTTTGGAGGTTGCCAGTGTCCTTGTTAATGAGTTCCATGATAATCCATTCCATGACATTGCAGATCAGGCTAGTTAGGCTGATGGGTCTATAACTTCCTGGATCAGTGGACACTCCACCTTTGTGTAAAGGGATGACAGTGGCTGTCCTCCACTAAGCTGGGATGAAGCCAGTACTCAGGCTTTAGTTGAATAGGGTGCCTAATGGTGTTGCAAGTTCCTGCCTGAATTCATGTATGATGCAGCCTGGGATGTTATTGCGTCCACGGAGGCTGTATTTTTTGCCTTTGAGAGAATAGTGATGACCTGTTCCCTGGATATAAGGGGAGGGGAGCAGGTACTGGGGATGTCTTGATTTACTGATTGTGGGGGGGGGGGGGGGGCAGAGGGGTAAAGGTTTCACTGAATCTGTCAGCCAGCAAATTTTCTGTATCTATGGCATTTGTTTATGTGGTGTCCTTGACCACCAGTTCTGAACAGATCTGGATGCTTCTTTTGAGGCTGCGGACATATGTGAAGAAGGCCTTGTGATTGTCTCTAGTAGATGTGGCCAATCTGGATTCAAAGTTTGCTTTGGAGGATTTGACTAGTGCTTTTATTTGCTTGTTCAGGCTAAGGAGACATTACTTCTAATTGGGCACCTGCTCTTTCTTGGTCTTGGACAGCAATTTTTTTTCCTTTTGTTATAGAGTTTATTTATTGCAGATGTTCACCAGACAGGTTTACTCTTCCTTGCGGAGGATGATTTAGTCCTGTTTGGTATTCCTGATTCCATACATCTGTATAAATGCTTGTATAGTGCTTTGGTGTAGTTTTGTATATTGATGCCAGTTCCTACAGAGGGGGATGGGACTGTGAAGCATATTTATACCACCCTCAGGAGGCTGTAATCATCTTTGGAGAAGTTTTTATGTCTGATCCTAGCTAGAGGGGGGGTTGGGGGAGATGGTGACTTCAAAAGTGACAGGTTTGTTGTCGGATCATACCAGGGAGGATGATACTATAGAGATACTGCAGTGGTTACTCATGTTGGTTAATACCAAGTCCAAGATATTATCACCTCTTGTGGGGGTATTGACTAGCTGTTCCAAGACATTTGCATTGATAAAATCAAGGAACCTCTGGGCATTTGTGTTCTGGCATGAGTAGTTCTTCCAGTCTATGTTTGGGAAGTTAAAGTCACCCAGGATCAGGGTAAAGGGTTGAATCTTGATAGATTCAAACAGGTCCAAATAGGTGGATTGGGCATCTTGAGTCAGAATTGGGGGCCGGTAGCTAGCTATGATTTGAATAGGAGTCTTGTCAATGGTTAACTGCACCTGGAGTGTCTCCTCTGCATCATACTGTTTGACCAGCCTGGAGGTATGTATGTCTTTAATGTATATTAAAACTCCACCTCCTTTGGCTTTACTGCCCACAGTTTGGGGTCTGAATGTATGATAGGATGAGTAACCAGGTAAGACTGGGGTGCTTTCCACAGCTTTGAACCAGGTTTCTGTGACTGCATAGAAGTCAGCATTTTCCAGGATTAGGAATGCCTACAATGAGTGCAGTTTAGACTCCTAGCATTTTAGCAGCATGACCTTTAATTTGTGTTTCGCTGAAATTTTTATATTGGTAGTTTTAAACTTATTACTTTTCCAAAAAAAGGCACTATAGGGGAGGCAAGTGCCTTTGTCAGAAGCCTGAAGCCCAGGTGAGACAGATGCAGGCCATCTCTGGCAAAGCATCATGGTCTGTCGATCATATCTTCCCAGGCTGTCAGGTTCTGGATCCCCCTGGAATGACACCAGAAACTAAGCCAATTGTTAAAGTCATTCATTTTCTGTTTGTATTGAGGCATCATTCTGGGTGACAGCAGAATGCTACTTAAGGCTAGGGACATACCTGCCTGGGGCACATAATCACCGAGCTCAATCATGTTTCTCTTCATATAGTCCAGAGAGGTATGTCTCAACTCATTCACACCAACATGAACTATGACAGAGTCATAATAGTACCTGTTGTTGAGAGACTTGAGTGCATATGTGATGTGGAGGATTCTGGCACCTGACAGACAATTAACCATGACTTTATCCTTATCCAGCCTGGTGAGAGGCACATCTGTGTGTCTCACAATGGAGTCTTCTATGACTAATATGTTGGGTTTATGGTGAAGCCTTAGTGACTGTGAAGTGCAGGTGTGTGGACTATACATGTGTGTGGTGTGGAGGTCTGTCGAGATCGTGTGTGTTTTTGCCTTGGAGGTCTCCTATGTTTGGGTGTGTTTATGTGGAGGACTTATGCATATATAGGTGTCTGTTGTGTAGGTGTGGATGGTGTTTGAGGTGTAGTGATTGTGTTGACAACCTTTTTGGTGCCAGATATACTGGGTTGAGGGGGAGAGAGCTTGGAATCTAGGTTTCTAATGTAACTGCATCTCTCACAAATTGTGTTTCTAGGTGGTAGTCGTAGATGGTTGTCCATGTACATGAGGCAGTTGCTACACTGTCTCAGAATGCCCATATCAACCAGACTGGCAGGAGAAACTGTAGGAAATTGTCCAACCATATTTGTCAGAATCTGAGGGAGAGAATCCTGGGAGAGTTAAGGGGTGGGCCTAAAGCCCATGTGCTTCAACCAAAAACTAAGAGCTTAGAATAACACTTAAGAATAACATTTAACAAGTTAGACAGGCTATAAACAAGCCATAATAAATGCAACAGAAAAGATACAGTTGAACACTTTAGAGAACAGGCAGCAAGTAGCAGGAAAAAGGGAAGCAAGATGAAGTAACAGAGTAGTAGGAAGAAACAAAAATTAGAAAAATATAAGCAGCTGAATAAAGTGTTTTTTTTTATAAAGTAAAAAAGAGAGAGAGCAGGAACAGAAAATAATTCAAGGTTAAGAAACTAAGGGGTTTGGCCTTCCCAAATGGTTTCTCTATTAGGTAGAATGAGCTAAAGAGATGGGACTAGGAGCAGTGTCCTAGATCAAATTTACAGTAGGGGCAGGCAACTGTAAAAGCCACCAACGTTAAGAACACAGCAGCAATAGAGTGGGAGAAAAGAAGTTTCAGCACAGATCAGAAAACAAAATTCTGCCAGCAAAATATAAGTAATTCAGTCAAGCAAAAATAAAGACAGTGCAGAACTCTGAACAGTTAAAGTGCCAAAAATATACTTATCAGCTCTATATTTCCAGATTGTTTGAGAAGCACTCTCAGTCAGAACACAAGGAGATTCTAGCAATGATAGAGCTGAATCCTTAGCCAGGGTTCCAAGCCAAGTCCTCCAACACTCTCTCTGTCCAACCAGTGTTTTGTGTCCCTGCTCAAGTAGCTGATACACACACTCTTTGAAATTTAATTTACACACACACACACACACACACACACACACACACACACACACACACACACACACACACACACACACACACACACACACACTCACACACCTGGGAAAGGCTGGCACAGGTTTACTAGCTATGCCCCTTCTTGCCCAGACTATAAGATAGTTATCACTGCCACCAGAAGCTCATGCCAGCTACTTTAAAGCCCTTAACAAAGAGTATCCAATTTTACTAAGTGAAATTAATACAAAAGTAGTTTGACCAAGACCAAGGATATTAGGAATGGCCAACACAGTGTCACCAAATAAATATGCAAATACTCTCAAAACTTAAATATCTCTACAAAGATCAGCCACAATGAAAGTTTTAAATATATTCGATAATAAATAATAAAAGAACAAGACAATACTAAATATCAATTCACAGGGACATCAGATTCCAAATCACAGGGAATATTTAAAATAACATTGAAGGACAGACGGAGACAAATAAAGAAAAACAATATCTAAACTAAGCTTCACTATATTCCTGACTGAGTCTAAGACAATTATACTATTCCCTACTTACTTAACAGAGCAAGGCAGATGATGTGGTGAATGGTCTTTCTTGTTGTCAGGCCCAAAACAGAATACAGAATGCTAAGTATCACTCAGAGACTTCTCCAAATAATATCTAAAATATTACTTCTGGGATAGCTTGCAGAATGACATCACATCTGGTCATTTGACTTCTAGCTCCCATGCAACCCCCCATTACTGGAAGCTGGCGGGATTTAGTACCTATCTGTAAAAGTACACACACAAGTCCTTTTGCTCAGATCTGTGGCAGGTGCTGGAAGTAAAAAAAAAAATCATGCATCCACTCTTCCAGAGTAGTAATTAGTTCATCCCAAAGAAAATACAGAAAACTTCCTAGTACAGACTTTGCGTCTCTGGCTGCGTTGAAACCTGTGAGATAGCATCTTTATGGCCTAGCCCATAAAGTGATTTCATTTCAGATATATTTTAAAGTTTTCTGGACTGAGATTAACCTCCTGTTTTCCATATTCCTCTGTTAAAACATATACATTTAAACAGTTACAATAGTGCATGTACATTTTTGTTCTCTCCAGTAGGGCACACTGTGGCTACATTTCACACACAAGCACTTTACAAATACCTTTTCAACACAAATGTCTGTACAAATCAATTTGATATACACATGACATAAAGTTGTAATACAGTTGTAACACATGCATCTTGTATCAATCAGTTTGCTAGTCACAAATGACATATAATTATTCACAAAATTCCAGCTAGCTGTGCTGGCAGTACCTCCTATCATCACAGATGGTAAGGATTCTGAATGTGTCACATGCTTCTTCATTTTAGGAATAACCACAACTAGCACTTGTTTCCAAAATTTAGGAAAAAAGTTTTATTATTTTTTATATTTAAAGTAGTGTGGAATTAGCTAGGGATGTATCTTTAAACTTTACATTTATACACTGTTATAATATAATTATAAATATTATTCACCCCAATACCATCAGGCCATTGGTTTTTCATCAGCCGTTGCAGGGACTGTAGTACCCTCAACTCTGCAGGCTGAACAATGCTGCATTTTGGGACCTGAAACAAATACACCTGTTAAAGACAGTGACATTCCATCTGTCATCCAGAAATGAATCCTTATGGCTATGATGAACTGGCCACAATGGCCATGCTTGGGAACAGTTGTGCACTGCAGGTTAACATGGATGGTACATAGCATTTCTGAGGCAACCACACTGTCCACAATCTCCATGGCTGCCTCATCCCTTAGCTATGGATGCTCACATAGCTATGGCTGATGGTCATCAGGTTACTTTGTGGTTCCCAGGCTATTGACAGTTACCTGGCTGTGGCTGATGCTCATCTGACTCCATTCTGTTGTCCACCCCTTACCATGCATGATCACATGAACATTGGCTGCACTTGTCTGGTTCCACTGTCAGAACACCCCAGTGAGTAGCCCAGACAGGATCCCTCAACTCATCACCAGCCTAAGTTTCTTTAGCTTTATCATAAGTGACACCTAGCCATGCTTGGATATGATTTATTAGATGTCATCTGTCTGCTTGTACACAATGGTAGGGACAACAGTGACACTCCAGAATGTATACACATTGTACTCTGCCATCTTCTGGACCATTTATCTCAAGACCAGTCACTGGACAGCCATATGGTACACTTAGCCGGCATTTTATCTGTAGAAGTGCTACACCATCACCGAGGATCAAGCTCCACCCTGTCACTGGATGATGTGATCCCTTGAATCTTGCAGCCCCCCCTAGCAGTGTGCATGCTTATGTCAGGCACCACCCCTGGCCCTTGCACCCATGCTAGCACTCCTGTTTCCTGACACTGTACTCTTCATGTGTGAAAGTAATGATGTCTGTGTCATACTTATCTCGCTGGTTAATGTAGGTATGCTAATGTCTGATGCCCATCATGTCCATACAGAGCACTACAATGCATAGCATGGAAGCATTATTACATGTATTGATTTTGTTCTGCATTTGTGTTGTCATGGAGCAGACATCACCTCTTTGCCAGTACAATGACATATTGCACATGCATGAGGGGCCACTACAGCAAGTTCCTTCATTGACTCCTCACCTTGCACCTCCTGCTTGCTGGCACAGATATGTCAGCCAATGCTCCACTTGCTCCACCAGTTTCTATAGCAACATGTTATGTTGCATGGCACAGATGACAAATATCATGCTGCAGTTCTATAGAGGCCACTGCAGCATGCCAACACATGCTTTCTGGCAGTAGAAGTGGGCTTTTAGTACACCAAAAACTCCTTTAATGATGTTTCATGTCTTCAGTAGTGTGGTGTTGCATGTAATCTCTTCATTGATGTTAGGGGATGTGGTTAGGGATTATCAGCTATTGTTACAAAGAAGATGCAACATCACCTTCAATACCCAAAACCAAACACCATTTTGAGTGGTCTTTTTCTCATGTTCATAGGAATGGATTTTTCTGGCCTCTATGATTGGCAATGTGTGCAACCACCAACTAGGTGACCTAGAAGAAAGTCTCCCTCCTTGAAATACTGGTATAAGTTGCACATGTGCCGGATGTGAAACCAGGGGAACTGTCTGCATGGTACACAGACACGTTGTATATAATACTCTGCGCGCTGTATACCATCTGGCAGGTGATGCAGTGGAAGGCCTTCCAGCAGATATAATGGATGATATGTGGATCAGGTGAGGGCTTGATTACAATGTGGGTACAGCCAATAACCCTCATCACCTTAGGAAAATGTGGCATGTTTTTGAATTCCCTTACAATAGTGGTTCTCTCCTGTACTGTTTGTGGGAGCCTCATCTGCTCCACCACACACATTAGCATCATATCAAGAAAGTGGTTAAGTTTTTTCCAAGCCAAGATCTTTGAAACCCCAAATATGTCCCCTGCCAGATGCTGAAAGCTTTTTGTGGCAAGGATGGTTAATACTACACAAGCTATTGTCTTCACTGGAGCAAACAGTCCATGCATCCTGGCCTCACCCTGTGTGAGACCAACATATGCCTACTAACTCCTTTATGATGTGTCAGTCCACACAGTAGCAGTTAACTATGTCCCAATTGTGGAGGTGATCATATGTGATCCACTGACAGACCCTTTTGCAATACAAGTAAAAACAACATAAAGTATTATAAATACTGGCTCTTTAGACAGCCATTAAAACATGCTGATCATCCATAGCAGATCAGAGACATAGCTTGCATGCAGTATACAATGCTGTTCCCTGATATGGCAATGGAAAAAAAGAAGTTTTCTCTCTGAGTTGAGGACCCGAGAAAAAAAATCCTTCCATTTAAGATGTACCAAACCACTTGCTAAAGATACAAGAATTGGTTTGCTAGTTACAATATCACCCAGTAAGTGCTTCAGCAATTCGACCCTGACTAGAATTACAGTGTTGTGATAATACCTCATCAGCAACAGATAATCATGGCCCCTAACACCATGCACCAAGAGTGGCTCCTGCCTTTACCCAATCATGGCCCCCTAACACCATGCACCAGGAGTGGCTGCTACCATTACCCAATCATGGCCCTAACACCATGCATCAAGAGTGGCTACTGCTTCCCCTTGCCTGGCTATGTTACTGTAGCAGATGCCACTTGTAACATTTCCATACCACTGATGCACATCTTCATTGAAAAATAATACTGTTCTGGTAAGGTGACTGCCACCGTTCATTGTCCACATTTTATGTGCTACTGATTTGTGTTGTCATGTCTGATTTTGTCATTGGCAAGCACTCATTAACATACTTGTAGTCATTTGTATATCTCTATTTGGTCATTTACATGTGATGCATTCCTTACTATTTTTCTGCTAGCGCAGCCATGCTTCACATGTTTTTGAATTGCTATTTTCCTGAATATTGTTACTTACCACACAATTTCATTTAACTCAGTATGCTGTCTGTTTCTGAATACTCCCCATGATGCCCAAATAGACTATTTACCTTTTAGGGTTTTTTTCTTGCCTGCTCTAGCTTTTGGACTCTATATTCTTCTTGTTTTCTTAGCTCTACCATCTATGCATTCACACAATTCCCTATCTTTTTTTTAACCAAGCCACAACTTTTAATAGAATGGATATAATCCAATGCCATTTTCACTTCATTTGAAATATCTCATTTGCTTTAAACTATACCCTGATAAATTCAAAACATGGTGGTTGTACATTACTTAGAGAGCCCCCCAGTTGTTTGTTCCACTGAGGGACCACTTATTCACAGCAGGGATAATCTTGTTATTATCCAGTATAAACGGGAATGTTTTATATTGTTTTTCTGAACATGCACAAAAAGGCTTCAGACAAACGTTAGATTAAAAATGTAAATAATTTATTCTGAATGGACAAGTGGAAGCCATTGGCAGTTCTTCTAAGTGAAGCTTAACATACTGCATTTTTTAGATCAGTTTATGAAGAATATGCTATACTGAAACTGATGACAGCGTGTCTTTTGACATATGGATCTGCAGGAATAATTCATGTAGATCTGAATTACATAGCTGTACAAAGCCAATCCATTGTCTTGCAGTGCCTGTGTTTGCATTTAAATAGCATGTGTTGATTCTACACTAGGATGCAGCATATATTCTGATGTTTTAAATATTTAAACATGAAAATAAATTATATTACCCCTTTGTCTTTCATACAGAGATTGGTTATGCACCATAAATCTGGATTTTAAATTGTGCTTTTCAAGTGGTTATTTTTATGCCTATCATTTAACAGAAGTGTCCTCAAAATATAGAACTACTGGTTAACAAAAAAACAAGAAGACCATTTCTTAGTTTACATGGCACCTTACATATGCAATATATTAGTTTTCTTTCTGGCTTGCTTTGCCATTCACTCATAATTTATAAGACTACTAGATAAGATTAATTAAGTGCAGAATAGACAGCAAAGAGTATTTACTTACTTATTCTTTTACTCTTTGTTGGCCAAGTTAGTCCCACTAGGCCAGCCATTGCCCTCTTTTCTAGGGAAACTCAAGGTGGTACACATACTGACTATGGGGACTTTTTCCAGGGCACTGAGGAACTTCCTTTATTCTGTTTTCTATAAGTGCCATAGGATGTATTACATCCAACTTGGCTACCACCAACTCAGGCAGATGGGACCTTGGCTTAACTTCTTATCTGAAGGTTAGCACCATCAGAACATCAACACCTCTGCTTATGCTATAAGAAAGTGTCAGAAATGAACCCCAGTCGGGCATTGTTGACAGACTCAGGAGGTTAGTTACAAACTCATATATCACCCGGTGGATAGCCAACTTTCTCACAGACGGGATCCAGAAAGCTAGAACTGGGGAGTCCACCTCTACAAAGAGGTCAGTCACAAGTGGAGCCCCTCAGGGATCAGTCCTTGGACTGCTCCTTTTTGGCATTTACTTTTCTGAAGTCAAGACCAATGCTAGTGGTTTCTGGCTGACTTAATTTGCAGATGATTGTAAAGTAGGAGCTGCCATTGAATCCCATGCTGACATAAATGTTCTCCAGGAGGGGCTCAGAGCAATGATTTAAAACTAAATGCCAAGAAATGCATAATAGTTTCCATTAGGAAGTCACCCACCCCTAGTAACTATTATATTGACAACACACCCCTTAGAGCTGACTCAGTAGTCAGGGACTTTGGGATACACACATAGATAGTAATCTAGCCTTTGATCATCACGTATCTGCAGTAGTGAGGAAATCATTCTATGTTGCGCAACTTATAAACAAAGGTATGGCATCTAAGTCCAAGAAAGTCATTGTTCCACTGTATGCGGCATTCTTCAGACCTGTAACTGAGTGCAGTGCCCCCTTTGGTATGTACCTAACCAGGCATATCTAACAATTGGAATGACCACAGAGATTCCTCACTAAAAGAATACAGGGCTTATGTAAAATGTCCTATGCAAACCGCCTCATGGCTCTACCACTGTATTCTGTCGCTTACAGGCTTTTGAGGGGAGATCTATACCTGACTTACAGGGCATTGTCAGACCACACTCTGATGAACCTTCTGCATATCCGCAAAACAAAATTACCCATTCTAAAGACTTAAACCTTGCCTGTGATATACATAGGATCTGCTGGAGAGACAGGTATGAGTCCCAGAGATTACCTCGTCTCTGGAACAGATTCCCCATACATGTGAAGCAGAGTTACTCCCTAACCCAATTCAAGTGCAACTTGGACAATTGGATGGGGAACAGGAAATTCAGCCCTGGCTTGACACCTATGTCTCTAATGGACACATGCAACCTGTAAATGGCTAATCTCCCAGGCCCTAGCTTGTAAATGTTTCATCTCCCAAGACCCTGGTTAAACTTATCAAGGGTATCAAGAACTTGTCAGAGATTTTGGGATGCATGGCTTGGCTTAAAAAAGCCTTTGTGGTTGTTAACCTAGTAAACACCTATGAACCTATATCAGAGGAGGGCTTGTGTGCCATCGATAGATTGCCTCTTAACTGTCTGTAGGATACAAAGTTTAAGTAATAGAGCTCTAAGTTGGTCCATGTAGGACATGTTGTTTAGGCTTTGCATCCTGTTAATAAGGTATATCTGTGGGATTTCCAGTTTTTGCATGTGTCTGGATAGATTCATGCCAAATGTGGCATTATATTCAATGACTGGGCTAATGAGGGTTGACTAAAGGAGACAATAACATTTTTTGATCTCGATACCGTCCCTTTGTTTATAAGCTGTGCAATAAAGAAGGACTTTCTTACAATAATAGACACATGTTGACCAAAAATGAGTTCACTTTCCACATACATTCCCAAATTCTGAACAACTACGTCAGTTCTTAGGGTCATATTGTCAATATGGTGTTTCCCTGGGTAGATGACTTTTAAAAGATACACTTATGCATATTTTGGCATTTAGTCTCATGCCATGATTTTGACACAAGTTATTTATTTGAAACAAACCTTCCTGTAGGATGACTAAGTCATTTGGGGAATCTATGACTGCTCCTAGCTTGCAGTCATCTGCAAATTTAGTCATCCAATGCCCTTTGATATTGTTTTTTACTTCAGAAAAAAATGCCAAAAAGGAGAGGTCCCAGCACAGAACTCTGGGGGACTCCACTGCTGACTGGTTTCCTTGTGGGGGTAACGTCCCCTATTTTGATTATCTATGTTCTATCTGTGAGCCACTTGATAAACCTGCTGGTGACATAGGGGTTTATTCCCAGTTTATTTTGCTTTTCTACTATGCCTGAGTGGGGAATTGTGTCAATAGCTTTGGCCAGGTTGAGGTATGCAGTGTGTACCATTTTGCTTTCATCCATTGCTTTAGTGACCTATACAAAAAATTCACCAAGTTGAGTAAGGATGACCGGCCCTTGACAAACCCAAACTGAGATGGGTCTAGTGTTTGTAGGTTCCGTATGTCCTGTTTGATTAATTCAATGATAAGTCTTTTCATGGCTTTGCATATGAGCCTGGTCAGACTTACAGGTCTTTAATGATATCACCCTAAATTTTCCAATCCTACCTCATGGGTTTAAGGCATCACATTACAAAATAAATGATTCAAATGCTGCTCTGAGCTAAGTGAACTCTTCAAACTCATATTTTAACTGTGAAAATATATATTTTTTCAGGATTGCAAATGGATATGTAATCTCCATGCAATGAGCTGTACTCCTTGCAGTCTCCTACTTCATATGACCAACTTAGAGGTTGCTGTACCTTGAAAAAAAAAAGCTGTATTCTAGGAGCAGTCATTGATTCCCCAAATGACTTAGCCATCCTACAGGAAGGTTTGTTTGCAGTGACCTTCATTGACTAAAATACATTTTTGGCCAATATCAACTGTATATAATGAAACAGCTGGCTGTTACAAACCTTACCTCCTCCCTAAGTCATAGATCAGAACTTTCATCCTGTATTGTGTTCTGAACCATCTTTGTTTTACAATTAAATTTCCAATTATAGCCCCCAGCAAGAACCACTTGATAACTTGTCTATGAAGGAAGCACTGATGGATTTATCATGGAAATACTGTAGTCTATTCATTAGTTTAATTAGTAAAGCATTGTAGAGTCAGTCTTTCCTGATGTCATGGTGGGGATCTCTTGCTCCAAGAAATATTCCACAGGGCTATACTTATCAACAAAATAAAATACAAAACCAGCACAAGTTTTACATAAAAAAATCATTTTTAGTGTATACCATAAGGAGGTTATGTCCAACTCTGTTTATTTGTTGCTTACACATGCTTCAGAATTTTACCAATACACTTCAGACAGTTTTGTACTGTTATATTCTTTTATTTTCTTTATTTATATATTTTTATAAAATGTCCACAGAGCTGAATGTAATATTTCATATGTGCTCTAACAAGAGCTGAGTACAATGGTGATATGATTTCTGGATTACTAGTCCTAGACCCACCCTATAAACAACCCTAAATCCAGTTTGCTGTTACCACCAGTCCCTTACAGTGATAAGCATGGTTTAGCCTAGGAGAAGTTTACAAATGGATTTAATCTTAAATTCATACACAATTTGTCTATATACTTTTTCAAGGTATCCTTCCCTTTATCTTACAGCAGTGCACTTTAATTGACATTTATTGATCTAGTAATTCAATGTAATGAAATCTCATTGCAGATTAATTTTTTAACCTTCAGCAAAGTACAACTAGCTCACAATCATCAGTGAACTTAACAATTTGTAATTTCCAGTTATATAGTGTAATATATAACTATAATGAATCAGACCAACACAAAGACTAAGCTGTCTGAAACCCTGTCCAAAAATTGACTTATATTTGGAATTTCACTCAACTTTTATACACTTCTTTCTAGCAATCAATTATTTTCCACAAGGTTTATACATTTTTTAACTTCCACGCCTTTCAGTTTTCTTAATTGTTCTATGAGGGATTTTATTGACAGCCTTCTTAACATGCATAACAATTACTTCTAATGACCTACCACAATTTGGTTCCTTTGTATAACAGAAACTCATAGGATTCATCAGACAAAATGAATTTTTCTCAAACTCTTACTGATTTACAGACACTGGATTATTATACTCGAAGAATATCACTTTTCTTCATGTTGAATCTTTTCAAATACACATCCCATAGGTGAAAGCAGTTTTTCTGGTTTATTGATTCTTTGCTGAAAATCCTAGATGTAGAAATAAAGCTTCAACCCTCCTTCAGTCACCATGTTCCACAAAATCTGAACTAAAATGTCTTGTGAGAGGCAACTGTAACAAACACCTGCTGCACTGCATAACAGTTTTGGAAAGGGTCAAACCAGGAGAGTGCTTCAATACAACAAACAATAAATCCAAAAGTCATGGCACAAAGAAACCAAAATAAAATACGACCTTTTATTTCTCAAATTAAAAACAGTGGTAGTTATAGTTACATTCAACAAAACTGTGATTACAAATAAGCACTTTTGTGCACTGAATATGATATTCCTCAGAATGAAATCACAGTTTTGTTGAATGCGACTATAATTACTGCTGTTTTTAATTTGAGAAATAAAAGGTAGTATTTTTTTTCGTTTTTTTTTTCATACTGTGACTTTTGGATTTATAATTTTGGAAAGTGTAATTGATAAACAAATTTGCAGAATAGTAGAAAGTAAGATGGGAGAAAAGCAACTCTGTTTCAAATCATTATGCAGCACAACTGAGCTGATGTTTACAGTGAAACAGCTAGTTGAGAAGAAAATGGAGATGAGGAAAGAGTCCAGCTTGGCAGTTCTAGATGTGGACAAACCATAAGACAAGGTCTCAAGAAAGCTGGTTTGATCATTGCAGTGATAGTTCGAAGTCCCAGGAACATTGACAGAATTAATTCTGTCTATGTACAAGAACCCAATAAAAAAGTATGAAGAGTGTTCAGTTTCACAGAGGGGTTCCCATTGATAGTGGGTGTGTATCAGGGTTCAGCTCTGAGCTCAACGCTGTTCATATTGGAGATGGACAACATTACTAAACAGGTCAGAGGGACAGATCAACAAATTTGCTGTATGCAGATGATATGGTATTACAGGCAGACTCTGAGCAGGAACTTTTTTAATTTCTCCAAGTCTTTTGGGTTTCTAATACCATGACGGGAATGGACCCCATTCTTAATCAAAGTATGATTCAAGTTCATGAAATTAGCATTGTTTCAATCTTTGATGGCAGCCAGAAGTGTTCTTCGCAGAACCTGCAATGTGCCCAGTAATGACTCCTTCTGCAGTTCATATGTATTTACATGTATCAGTAACATATCTAAGTATGATTATAAATTCTTTTTTATAAGACCTGTTGCTCTGACTGTTGTTGGAGCTGTGTGGCTATCCTGCTTCTACATTGCCCTCATTTCTGCCTGCAAAGCCTAGTAATTTATGACTCTGTGTCTCTCTGTACGTAAGACACTGTAGTCACTAAGTGTAGCAGTGTCAATGATCAATGCTAATTTTTCCTTCTTTTCATGGACTACTATATCTGGTTTTCTCGCATCTAGTTTTTTGAACTGTTGGTAATGGATGATCCCATGTGATATAAACTTCATAATTTTCTATAATGCTTTGTGATTCATGTTTCCAGTCTTTTTTAACTATTTCAGTATTATAATATTTGCACAATCCTCAGTGCAGCAGTCTTGCCACATTATTATACCTTTCAGTATACAGTCCTTTTGCCACTAGTGTATCCCAAACAGCAACAGGATGTGTGACTGTTTCCAATTCTATTTCACAAAATGTAAATTTATCTCTTTCTCCCACATGTTCAATGAAATTTGTAAATCAGCCTGTATGTAGTCCACTATATAGGGCCAACAATATTAGCCTTTCAACTTTTGGTTTAAATTCACCTCTCCTTAACCATTCCTGTGTTCAGTCCTGAGCAACATGAGGTTGTTTTAAGAGTTTTCTATGTTTGCAACTTTATTTATGCATTTTCCACATTTTTTGCCTTTTCATATGATCCTTCACCTTATATTCTTTCTTTCATTTTTTGACACGTTCAGTTGCTGCCTGATTTTTATCTACTACTGGTTTGAATTCCATTCCCGCTTGACACTGATATGCTTCTGCTAAAGTAAACAAGAAAGTCATCTTAGACTTATTCTCCTCATGTTTCAAAACTTTCACTATGTTTGGGTCTTGTGAGGTTAGCAAATATGTATGCAGTCCCAAGATTGCACATCTATACATGTAATCAATTTCGAGGAGGCCCATACCTCCTTCAGAATGGGAAATGTATAGTCTTGATATACACTGATTTTTATAAATCATTTGATGAACATGAAGCACCCTTCTTGTTTTTCTCTCCAACTGATCTAACACCTTTTGGGGTCAGTCAATCACTCCAAAACTGTAAGTTAAGACAGGAAGTGCAAATTGGTTTATAGCCTGGACTTTGTTGCTAGATGTCAATGCTGTTTTCAGTAATAATTTTTGTCTTCTAAAACATTCCTTACCAAGTTTTATTTGCATTTGTTCATGTTTTATTGTTGATCCTTTGTCAATTCCCAAATATTTATACACTCCCTCTTGCTCAAATTCTTTATATTAGATTCCTCTCCCACTCTGACATGTTCTTGGTGCTGCAGCTTTCCTGCTTTAAAGGTTGCTTTTGCACATTTATCAAGACTAAATGCCATTCTTATATCATCTGAAAATATTTTGAACACTTACAGTTGTGCTTTCAGTTCCTCATCTGATAAACTATACAGTTTTAAATCATTCACAAAAAGACAATGAGAGTCTTTACACTTTGTTGTTTCCTAGGAGCCAAATTGTAGCCATGACCTAATCTGTTAAGTAAACAACTTAATGGGTTAAGTCAAGACAAAAGAGCAGTGGTGACAGAGTCACCCTGGAATATCCCCCTTTGAATTTTTATCCCTGGAATAATAATTTGTCCTTTATCATGGCTTAACTGAAAAGTGGTTTGCCACTGTTTCATGATTGCTGTAATGTAATCGATCAGTGCAAGGTGTATCTTATACATTTATAAGCATTCTTTTATCCATGAATGTGGGATACTGTCAAATTCTTTTTTGTAGTCTATCCATGACATACTTAGAACTTCAATAAGAATAGGGGAATGGAATGCAAAACTGAAGGCACATGGGATGAAAGTGAATACAAATAGGACAGTTGTAATGGCAGAAAACAGGAAAATTAGAAGCTGAGAATTGTGATAGAACAGAAACAGTGGAACAACTTAACAGCTTCAGATTCCTAGGAGGGGTGGTTCAACACAAGGAAAGTCAGACTAAGGAGGTCAACGCTAGAATCAAAAGGGTTGTAGCCAACTGGCACAGAGTTTCAAGGGTAGTGTTTGACAGATGAATGCCAAAGAAGCTGAAAAGTAAGGTGTGCAAAACAGTGATATGTCCAGTACTACTGTATGATACAGAAATCTGGACAGTGAAGGTGGACCAGTTGAGGAAGCTAGGTAATGCAGATGAAGCTCCTGAGACTGCTGGTGGGGTGCATTCTGTGGGACAGATGAAGAAATCAGGACATCACAGCAGAAGGCCAACAAGTTATAATTGCAGAGAGGGTCAAACAGAACAGATTATAGTGGTTTGGGTTCATGTTAAGGAATAGAAAAGACAATCTGATGAAGAAGATTTGGGACAAATAGGAATAAAGCAAGAGGAAATGAATGTGTCCAGCAAAGAGATGGATGGACTGTGTGAGAGAAGACCTGTGACAGTCATGCATGACTGTCAAGGAAGGTAGGAGAGTGGCACTGAATAAAGAGATATGGTAACAATTAAAATGACACCCTGACACCATGACGAAAATGAGGAAGAAGAGGGTTGATGATGATGATGTTGATGAACTGTAACCAGTACTACTCTAGGGTATAGAAACTTGGGCAGTGAAGGCAAAGCAGTTGAGGAAGCTAGAGGTGATGAAGATGAATGCCTTAGATGGGTGGTAGGATGCATACTGTGGGCAGATGAAGAAATAAGGACATAAGACCATAAGCTCAAGTAGCTCCAATTGTAGAAAACATCAAAGAGAAAAGATTACAGTGGTTTGAGCACATGAAGGAAATAAGAAGATAATCTGTTGAAGAGGATCTGAGACAGGCCGGAAGAAAATGAGAGGAAAAAAGGGTGTCCAACAGAAAGATGGTTAGATAGTGTGACAGAAGACTTGTGACTGTCAGGCATAACTGTTGAAGAAGGTAGGAAAGTTGCATTGAACTTGAGAGAGGCGGTGACAGTTTATGTGACATCCCAACCCCATGTAAAAAAATAGTAAAAAAGGGGGTTGCTGGTAATATATTTTAGCTTCGCTTTTAAAAATTTTAAGACTTTTTGATTTCTGATATTTTGTGTAATTTTATGTTTATGGTGCTGGGCTTGTTTTAGTAAAGGCTGTATTACTTCCAGCTTGCCCAAACATTGGTCAGTTTAAAAGCATGATTATTGTTTCTTGCAGTGGTTATTTATTCTTATGGATGACTTTGTCTGCAGGGGTGGGTAACACTTACGGATTTTCATGCTGAGTAGCAGTGTGCCTCAGAGGAGAGTTGCCCTGCAGCTGAAAGACAGCCCATAGAATTTCTTCAGTAGTTTTCAGTGATATATTGTAATGTCTGCCTAAAGAAACAAAAATGTTTTCTACAGATAGAAGAAGATAGGTAAGTATTAGCACTAGATTGTTTTATTATTATGACTAGTTCATATTTGAGTTTGAGTAAAAATACATTTCTTGCAAGAATTCCTGTTTTACAGAGAAAGCAGGTGTGATATTCTATTCACAGTTTCAGTTTTTGATGTTATTCTTTGCACCGTTGTTTTGGTATGCAATCCGAAGGAAAGAGTGGGGTCTATTTATTGAGTCACAGAATTGTTATGCAGATTGTAGAATTTTACTGGGGAAGACTGTACTAGTCTGTGCAAATTATCATAAAAGTATAACACCTGATTTATTATTATTGCATTTTTTTGTTTATCTATCTATCTATCTATCTATCTATCTATCTATCTATCTATCTATCTATCTATTATTTGGTGTATGGATATGTCCCATTAGACTAGTGGAATCTTTTCAGGGGCCAGAGCATTTGGGAACTTCTTCTATTCTTTTTGATATATTCAATGTGTTCTTTTGCATTCACCTGAGCTTCTACCAACTCTAGCAGATGGACCTCGACTTACATCTCATCCAAAGGACAAGCACTTGCAGGAGTGCAATACTCCCATAATGCTGCACTGCAAAGTCAGCAATTTGCAAATTAATCTAGTTACCTAGATTGTGAATAGAGCCACAGCATTCTGATCCTCCAGCACCATAGGCAAGTGCATTACCTGTTGAGTCACTAACAATGTTAATGGAAACTTATTCTTATAAATCTAGTCATGAAGGCTTGTGAAATCAGTTTGCAATTTCTTCTGTGAGTTCAGTATTGTCTGGTTTGTGTTAAGTAAAAGAATATAATCTGCACAGAGTGCTAGATTTAAAGAAGGTAGGTCTAATTTAATAATAATAGCCTCAAAACTGACCCATGGGCTACCCCACAGTGAAAGGCCTCTATGTCATGCAGGGTAGAATTTATAGAAAACTGAAAAAATCTATTAGATAATTCTATAACCTCCTAATAGTTCCACATCAGAAGTTTAACTTTTTCAGTTTGGCTAATAGCAAAATATGTTTACTGATTTTGAAAAATTAAGTCATGTTTATAAATACTCCAGCAGTTAAGAGGCCCTCATTCATATCAGTGTAAGTGGTATAAATAACTAAGTAAAGTTTAAGGTAAACTTATGAAATTTAAGAAAGATGTTTCCTATATCTGGAAGTCAGTGGGGCACTGAACCTAAGACAGTATAGCTTTATATAAAGGAAAGTATACAAGCCAAATCCAGATGCTGTTGGATTGTGTGACTTTAATAATGAACCAGAAAAGGGGTTCTCATTGTGGCAATTGTGACAGTTTATTCTACAAATGGAGTGCTACAGAGCTCAGGTTTGACCTCAAATGCAATATAGGCTTTTACCGAAAGATCAAGATTGGCTAGTCACACCCTCCCCAAAATTTTGCATCTGGGGCAGTTGCCCCTCTCATTCCACCCTAGCTACGCTACTTACTGTCTTATATAAATACATTAATTGTCTTTTGTCCTGCAAATATTATAAGTGCTTTCTGCCCATTTGTAACTTCTCTTACTAATTTTCTGTCTTAGTTTTCCTTCACCTCCCATAATTCCTTTGTCTTGTGCTTCTGATATAGCGAATTCTATTCTTTCTTAATTTAATTTTCTCTTCATATTAAAACATATAGTTTTACTTCAACTGATTACATCAGCAGCACATTTACTGAGCTACATGTACAGTATCTTAGTTTTATTAGCTTACTTCCTTTTCCTTTTCACATTAGAATATACTTCCCAATTTCCCAGTATTCTAAATCTTACAGAATCTATCACCTTACTCAGACCCATGATTCTAAATACATTCTAATGTGTTATCCATGGCAGTAGTATTTCCTTTAACCTCCAGTGCTCCAGGTTGACTGATCTATTTCCCATATCTTGAACATCACTTAAAACATGATTCAAATACTATTTTAGATGCCCCTGTGGGTCATTTAAGCCTTGCCAATTTCACTTTCAAAGGTGAGAATCAAACTGCATACCTCATGAATGCAAAACAAACACCTTAACCATTATACCAATCCTCAACCTGAAAAACTGCTTACCTAAATTTGCTAACTAGCTCCATAGTCTCCTTTCTTCTTATTATCATTGTCTTGCTTGTCAGAATCAAAATATTTCCATGTGGTAATACAGTTCTAACCATGAACTGCCTTAGTACGTAATCATGCAGTGTAATTTCTAGCACCTGAATAGTTTTGCTAGCCAAGTGAACTCTATCACCATTGCATGACTGAAGATTGGTTTAAGGGTCTAAATGACATCAGTTATCCATTACAGGAACTCCATTATCCATTTTCCTAAGTACATAAAGTACCATGATTTACATTTTTCTCTGGTAGTTCTAGGTTTAGGTTGATCATGTAAGCCTACTCAAGTTTGCTTTTCAGTCATTTAGTTTCTGTCATTTTCTCTGTTGTGGTATGCATCATTCCTGCAAAGATAGGTTAGTACGCTATTTATTTCTGTACCTTAATGATCTTGATAAGGCCAACATTCTGTCCTCTAGTTTTAATCTAAGTATTGCTTTCTAGCTATACAGAAGTCATTTTTTTCCCTGGAGCCATTTTAATGTTTAGCTCCTCATCACCACCTCTCTAGCCTCACATGCAGCTGTTATACTATTACCCACTAGTTTATCTTCTTTACCATTATTTTGTAAAACTGCCCTTGCCTTAGTCATATCCACTTATTATCATCTTACTCACTTCCTTAATAATAAACTGGGAAACAAAACATACTCTCTTAACATTTAATGCACTACACTTCCTTGCTTAACAAGCCTATGTCCTTCTGAAGGATATTTCTATCTCCTATCCAGCCAAAATCATCATCTGTTTTTAGATCTTACTGTTTTGTTCACTTTAAACTAAAATGTTGTGATAGGTATGAGTTAATTTAATTTTGTATACATGGTGAAATACTTTAAATATAGTCTTCACATTTATAAAAACTATTGCTTCAATTCCTTAGTTGCCAACAAATAAAAGAGCTTTATTGTATATGTTAGTTTTATTGATATAAAAACAAATGAAAATGAAAAACAATTTTCAATATGTTCAATGAAAAGTAAACTTTTCTGAAAAAAAAAATGCACAGAAAGTAGGAGCTCAAAGGTAAATAATAATTCCAGTTGGAGAGTATAATTGTTTTAGTAGCCATGGAGGAAAAGTATAAAGCCCTAAACTCACAGAAGTTTCAATGAATCTCATGTAGTCCTAGAAAACAGATAATAGGTTAAAAGAAAGAAAAGGCCAATATCTAAAATAATAAGGGGTCATTTTTGCCCACCACTGTTTAATGTTTGGACTATCTCCACTGTACATGTTGCTGGTAACCTGCAGGGCCACACTTCTGCCAATGTTGTCAGAATAAAACCAGCAACCTCTTGCAGGATGAAGATAAGCACAATGGAAAGCTTTATACTGAATGATTCCATTTCTGGGTGATCACATGCGTTTCTGCATGGCCTCCGTAGGTGGAGCAAATCAGTATTACCTAAGTGAGCGACAAGCTAATTTCCATTGTTGGGGAAAAGAATCAACTGCATTATAGAAAAAATTTAACATAATATTGAGAAAGAAATGCTTTCATAGTTAGCTTACAGAAGGAAATGAAATCATGAAAATAAATTCTTCCTGACAAAGTAAATAATTAATAGAATAAATAATTAATAGAGTGTATGAAGGGAACTAAGAAAATGCTGACATTTTTTTCAGTCTACTTGATTTAGATTCTCAAAAAAAAACAAACAAACTACTGTAAAGTGTGGCCGGGTAAATAAAGCTAAATAAGGTTTATATATAGAAGGTCTTGTAAATTAGTTTTATATCAGGTTTATATAAAGTATCAGGTAAGCAAAAAATAATACATTATACCACACACACACACACACACACACACACACACACACACACACACACACACACACACACACACACACACACACAGAAAAACAAACTGTATGTTAATAACTGTATCCTTATTCTTATTCCTGGAAACTGTGAAGCAGCAAGTCAAAAACTAACTAAAACAGTTAATAAATCAAAAAGAGAGGAAAATGCATTATTCTAGTTTGTGGGGGAAATGGCAACACTATCTGTAATATTTAAAAAAATTCTGTCATAGTGTATAGTTCTGGGTTTAGAAAGTGAAATTCAAAACAGTTTTGATATAAAATCAACAATTCCTGTGAAACAAGGGTTGACATTTCCACCATGAAAATGTCTTCTAATCCAGAGAATAATGTATGCTACAGATGACAAGGATTTAATACAGGAGTTTCATCTTTTATTTCTTTGTCTCTATGTTTCCTATGCAGCTGATAGCAATCATATCACCCATTTGCTCATTAATTCTCATTTCCTCCAACTGGAAGGGCAGGGGAACACCAGACTCTGTTAAAGTAACACAAGACACAGGTTAGCTCTTGCTCTTCAAGGAGAAAATGGCCATAATGGCATTTTGTATTGGAAGACTGTCACCCCTCCCTTTAAGAATGGAGCAAGACAGGAGATAGGCATCATTTATTTGTGCAGGTAAAAGGATGTTTAGTACAAAAAAGAGAAAAGGAAGGTCTTGTTGGGATGAAATATGTGACATCTGTTCATCACTGTGCTAAAGACACACCCATTCAAGCCATCCATCACTCCCATATGGCAGTCTGTTTCATAAAGGGGAATACCTACTGGTCCCCAAAAGGAAACTAATGAAAGTAAGCAGGAATCGCTAAACCTTCCCCATGATGGACACGCTAAAAGACACTCACTTACCATCCTTTCTGCCCAACTTACCAGCACCTCAGCCACTATACAGACTTGGGTAATTTGTGCCATAAGATGGGCTCCATGCCTCTATGCCATGGAGCCTGGTAAATATATATTTCATCTTAGTTCATTCATTCCTGAGCAACAGGACATTCTTCATAAAAGAGACAATATTTTTAATGGTTATTTGTGTATATTATAAATAGTTTTGCCATAAGTATTATTAAGAATTGAGATTCAATACCTTGAAATATGTCCTTAGTATAAGTCCATCCCAGAAAAGTTATAGAATCAGAGCAGTGTTCTTCAGGATAAATGCAACAGCATGACATTTTTGTTTCATTTATTGATAACCTATCCTGTAATCTTAGCTACTGTATATGCTAGTTATGAGAAGGAAGTTAGTGATGTCTGAACCTCATATATAATTAACAGAATGCCAGGTTCATAAGCAAAATATTTTTATTGATATCCATTTATATAGATAGGTGCTATTGTAATGTCATTTCTTAGTTCAATAAGGAAAGGATTAAGGGTCAAAATAAACAATTCTGAGAACAAAGGACACCCCTAATTGTTTCCAGCATGCTATCTCCTTGTTTATGAATTACAGCCATTAATGGAACTAAAAATGGGGCATTGTGAAATGAATAAATTGTGACTCCAACTAATAGCAAGAAACTTTATTCCCCTCGGCTACTGCCTTCCATATAGGATAAAACCACAAAAAAGTATATATTCTTTTATGATGAAATATCTAAATCATCCAGTAGCATTCTTGATTAATTTCAAAAGAAACAGGAGGGCTATACATCAGAATCACTAGACTTCCTCTCTACTATAACATCTGTTTTAAGAGTTTTCCCCCTCTATTATTTTTAATATCACTTGTTCTAAAACACACACTTTAAAATTCTGTAAACAGTTGTTATATTTTACTTTAAAATGTGCATCGACAGGATTGGCTATATTCTTTTTCTAAATATCCATCCAATTTTTTTCCACTCTGCAATACAAATTTATTTGGTATCACCTACATAATACAAATTACAACAGCACATAATTGCACATACTACATATTCAGACAAATAAGCATAACTATTTGCGACCTCAGACTTTTTACCATTAATCTTATGAAAAGTATGAGAAACCTTGTTACATATAGAACAGCTGCTGGAAGAGCAAATACCTTTTAAACTTAATCTGTTAGAGCAACATTACTAGGAGCTTTGAAATAGTTCTTAGGAAATATGGCCTCAGAAATCTACCTTTTACAGCTAATCTTACAGTACAGGATCTGGTAACAATAACACTTATATTTTTATTATTATCTTGGCTATACCTTCAGCTAAAATACTGTATTGTGTTACAAAATAAAATTATTATTATTATTTTTTTTATCCTGTTTTAACTTTATGCTGCTCTAAAGACAGCATGGCATTTCGATACTCAGAATTTACTCCTGTTAAATTATAACCTCACTGCAAAAACATTTTTTTTATTTTCAAAGATTCTTTCATAGGTTCATAGGTTCATAGGTTGGTACTAGGCTATTGGCTCTAGGGCCTATACAAGCTTAGCCATAACAATTCCCTGGCTATTTCTTCCCACACTATTTACTTCCCTGGACCCCTGTCTAGCAGGGTGACTGACATGATCCCTGGGGTGAATTTCCTATCATCCCATCCAATCATCAAGGTTCCTTTTGAAGAGGGCCAAAGTGGCGCTCTGCTTGACATGTATGGGCAGTCTATTCCAGAGTCTGGGGAGTCTCTGGGTCAGGAACCTATCCCTCCAGCATGTTTTGTTTATTGTGATGACAAGGTTTAGATCCCTGAAGCATGTGGCTCTGAGGGATTGGAATTTCTTTAAGTGTAGCATGTCCAACAGCTCTGGGTTTGACATGGCCTTGTATGTTAAGCAGAGATCTCCTCAGAGTAGATGATATGCGACAGAGTATAGCTGGAGTTTTTTAAGGTGGTCAGCATAGGGCATCCGCTTTAGGTCTGTGATTCTTTCAGTGAGGTATTTCTGCGGCCTTTCCAGTTGTTGCAGATGTCTTGAGAGGTACATACCAAATGGGGCGTTGTATTCTATAATGGGTCTAATGAGGGATGAGTACAATGGGACAATGACCTCCTTTTTTCTGGATGAAAAGCCCTTAGTGATGAGATGTGCCACATAGAAGAATTTCCTGACTGTTGTGGTGATGTAGTTATTGAAGGTAAGACCACTGTTCACTTGTGTCCCTGAGTCTCTTATCACACTTTCGGTGTTTAGTGCACTGCCACCTATGTGGTAATTCACGGGTACATGTTTTTTCCCAAAGGGGATAACTATACATTTCTTGGCATTAAGCTTGAGCCCATGGCTCTGGCACCAAACATCCATTTCTGTAAGGCCCTTTTGTAGAGTATCCACATAATTTGGGGATTCAATAATGGTTCCCAGTTTGCAGTCATCTGCAAACTTTGTTAGCCAGAGTCTCTTAGTGTTGGCCTGTACTTCAGAGAAGTAGATGCCAAACAAAAGAGGTCCCAGGACTGAACCCTGAGGTACTCCACTTGTCTGGAGCTGGATTTGGAGTCAGCTACTTTTACAGTGTGGGTTCTGTCAGTAAGCCAGTTGGCAACCCATCGAGTGACGTAGGGATTAATGCCCAGCTTAGTAAATTTATCTATGATTCCAGAGTGGGGGATGGTGTCAAAGGCCTTGTCGAGGTCCAGATAGGCTGTGTGGACTGCCTTACTCTCATCCACGGCCTTGGAGACTGAATCGAAGAAGTCAATCAGGTTCAGGAGACAAGCTTGGCCCTTCACGAACACAAATTGGGTGGGGTCCAGTGTTTTAAGGTTGCCAGTGTCTTTGTTTATAAGTTCCATGATAATACATTCTATGGCCTTGCAGATCATGCTCATCAGACTAATGAGGTGGTAGTTCTTGGGATCCAAGGTGGATCCCCCTTGTGGAGTGGGCTAACTGTAGCTGTGCGCCACTCAGTGGGCACGATACCTGAGGTGAGGGTATGATTAAACATGACACTTAGGTGAGGTGCCAGTTCATTTTGTAGTTCATGTAGTACACAGCCCGGGATGTCATCTGGTCCCATGGGTGCTGTATTCTTAGCTTTGGAGAGTGCGTTTTTTTATCTGTGTGGCCATTATTACCAGAATTTAGGGGGTGAGAGGGGGGGTGAAGTTGGCACTGAATCGATCTTCCAGGATATTGGCAATATCCTTGGGATCAGTATATTTAATGCCATTCTGTTGTAGCTCAGAGCAGATCTTGACATAGTTATAGAATGCCTTGTGGTTGTCTTTGGAATCTTTGGCAATTTTATTTTCGTAACTAGCTTTGGAGGATTTTATGAGGGATCTCAGCTTCTTAGTGAGGCTGGTAAAGGAGTTTTTTTGCATGCTGGGATTTTCCTCTCTTCTGCAACAGTTTCTTCCTTTTGTTGTAAAGTTTGTTTATGGCAGGGCACCACCAGATTGGCTTCTTTTTTTGGAGGAGAGCATCTTGGTTCTATTTGGGATGGCACGATTTATGCATGAGTGGATGTGCTCGTAAAGTGCCTTAGTGTAGGACTCAGCAGTCGAACTTTCAGTTCCCGTCTGCATGGGTGTCATGAAGTTTGTTACTTCTGACTTGAGTAGCATGAAGTTGGCTTTGGAGAAGTTTTTTATGGAGATTTCCTTACTGGGGGGTGGGGGTGGGATGTGGATGTTAAGGGTGATTAGCTTATGGTCTGACCTGACCAACGAGGGGGTGACCATAGGTGTGGAGCATCGATTTTCCATGTTAGTAATGACCGAGTCTAGGATATTAGAGCCCCTGGTGGGACTTTGGATTAGTTGATCCAGGGCATTGGAATTTATGAATTTCAAGAACCATTGGGCAAAGGTGTTGGTACACGAGTAGTTTTCCCAGTTAATGGTAGGGTAGTTGAAATCACCCAGTATTAGGGTGTTTGGTTGTATATTAATATTTTCCAGTATGTTTAGAAAGGTGTAGTGAGAATCTTGGGGCATGGTGGGGGATCTGTAGCAAGCTACAATTTGGATTGCAGTCTTACTTAGTGTTAGTTGCATCTGGAGAATTTCAGACGCATTGTGTTGGGCAACTAACCTAGTAATGTGAATATCCTTGGTGAATATGGACACTACTCCACCTTTAGTGTTTTGATCCTGGTTTGGTGGCCAAAAAGTATGGTAAGAGTTGTAGCCTGGTATTGCAGGGGTGCTCTCTGGAGCCTTGAACCAGATCTCAGTTACTACACAGATTTCGATGTTCTCCATTTTTAGGAGTGCCTTGAGAGAGTGCATTTTGAGGTTTAGACATTTAGCATTGAGTAGCATTACCTTCAGATTTTGCATGCTTGTACCTGTTACAGTGGTGGTTTTGTCCTTTGAACTTGGCCTAAAAAAAGGCACTATAGGGGTGGCAAGAGCCTTAGCCAGTAACCTGAATCCCAGGGGCGACAGCTGCAGACCATCTCTGGCAAAGCATCGTGGTCTGTCAATTATGTCGTCCCAGGCAGACAGATATGGGATCCCCTTTGAATGACACCGGAAGCTTAGCCAATTGCTGAAGTCACTCATTTTGTCCTTATATTGTGGTATCATTCTGGGCGAAGGCAGGATGCTACTCAGGGCTAGGGTCATACCTGCCTGGGCCACATGATCCAAGAGCTCTTCCATGTCTCTTTTCATGTAGTCCAGAGAGGTATGTCTTAAGTGATTCACTCCAACATGGACAATGACAGAGTCATATTTGTACTTGTTGTGGAGTGACTTGAGTGCATGAGTTATGTGGTGGATCCTGGCACCTGACAGGCAACTTACTGTAATTTTCTCCTTGTTCAGCCTGGTGAGTGGGACATCAGTTTGCCTGACTATAGAGTCACCTATGACTAAAGTGTTAGGTACGTTATCTTGCCTTAGGGGCTGTTGCTGGGTGGCACACTGGTTTATGAGCTATGTGACACTTTGGTTGTGTTTGGTGTTTGTGTTTCAGCTTCAGAGGTGCTTGTTGCTTGGGCAGGTTACAGTTAAGGGCCTCCGCATATGTGGATTTAGTGTTGCTATGTGTGGGTGTTGGTGGTGTGAGTTTAGAAGGGCTATGTGTTGCTTGAGGTGTGGTGCGGGTTTTAACCCTCTCCTCTTGACTGTCTAGCACAATCTTGGGTGGAGAGAGCTTTGCTTCCAGTTTGAAGTACATCTCTCACAGGTTGTAGTGTTGGGTGGTAGGAGGAGAGGGTTGTCTGTGTACATGAGGCAATTGCTGCATTGCCCCAGTATGCCCAGATTCACCAGGTGGACCAGAGAAATCAGTGGAAGCTGACCCTTGGACATACCCAGTTTGGTGCTTTTTTTTGAAAAGTACAGGAGCTGTTTTTCCTTACCTTAGCAAGGTACTTTGCAATTATAGGCTGTTTAGTGCCTATGATTAATTTCTCCTTAATAAGGAGAGTTGAGTGCTTGTATCAGTTTAAGGCTTACTAGTACTTTCCAGCAGGTATTAGAGAAAGTGCTAGTCAGATGGATGCTTAAAGGTAAGATGAAAAAAAATGGTTTATCCTAAACACTGCAGTGTGCACTAGAGAAGTTAGATGTGAAAGTAGGTAACTTAAGTTTTACCTGTCTAAAAAGTTAAGTTTTAGTGGAGAGTCACTATTTTTAAAACAGCAAGATAGATTGATAGGGGGTGATCACTTTTGTATTCCGGTACTATGGAATACAGTAGAATGGCCAATAAATTTAAATAGCTGAAGGGGAGTGATTTCACAAAATGATAATGCTGTGCTTACTTAAACAATCCAGTGAAAGCAGTGAGGAAATTAGATATATGGTCAAATTAAAATAAAAGGCAGGCACATAGAAAGACAGTGGTATTTAAGAACACAACAGTGACAGGGTGGGGGGGGGATTTCTGTCTGACTCACAAGAGACAGAGCTGTGGTGTCTTGACGTTTTAATATGCAGTGAAAAGCAGGACACAAGCAAAACACAAGGTAAAGAAAACAAATCACAACACTCAAAATATAAAAAGGCAATAACTAATACAAAATACTACAAATAAAAAGTAAACCAACCTTTCCTTCACATTTTCAAAAAAATGTCCCTTCTCAAACACAATCTCTTAATCTTAACAATTTCATCATGGAAGCAAATAAGTAGAAAGGGAAAGGTAATAGAATGGAAAGAGGCCAAGAATGTATTTGGACTGCTGGTTAGAGATCACCTTCCCTATCAAGGATTGATATCAGGGTATAGACAAAGAGAAAGAAATAGTGGGGTCCTAAATGAAAGATCACCACTGGTAGAGTTTTTAGTAGAATCTAGAGAAAAAGCTGCCGTTAAAAAGTAATAATTAATAGAGCTTATAAAATATTGTACAATAACTATAACAATCAATCAGAGGACGTTAGAAAGAATTGGGAATTCACAATAAAACAATGGGTGGATATATGTATGTCTCCCAAAGATGCAACAAAATCTAGAAGATTTAAGATCTTTGCTTTGAAATGTTTACATAGATATTTTTATACCCCAAATAGACTCCAGAGAATTTTTCATCAGGTAGAGAGCAAATATTGGAGGTGTGATGGGGAAGAAAGAAGTATATTTTCTGGGAGTGCATTGGGTTGGTGGACTTTAAAGATTCCCTGCAGGATGCTGTGTCAGAGATGCTGGGTGGGCAAATTGGTGTAATGAGGGAGATGATTTTTCTGAGCTATGATACAGAATCAGAATTGCCTAGACATGGTAAGGCCTTGTTGTGTCTAAGTACAGTGGCTGCCAAAAAAGTGATTACTAGAAAATGGAAATTAAAATGTAAACCAGCTATATTAGAAGTAGTAAATACAGTAACAGAGATAAAACAACTGGAATTGAGATCTTTAGCTAGGGATAGGAGCAAGGTATGTAGGAAAAAATGGGATTTGTGGGAACAATACATACAAGGGAGGAATGAGGTTTAAAAGAAGGCAGGACTTAAATGCACTATGTAATGTTTGACTAAAAATGATTGGATAGATTATAAATGATATACAATGTCTGCAACTGGGAGTGTGTCAGTATGGTTTGTGATGTAAAATGCTTGCAACTAGGACTGTGTTGATTTGACTCGTTTTCATTTATATAAATGTATAATTGTTTATGTCATAAATGATGGTTTAATAAAGATGTTTCTTGTTTAGAAAAAGGGGCAAGAATTGAATAATTTATGTAATTTTGCTTTGGTTATATGATCTATAGCAATATATGTGAAGTATAATGTTTGTTAATGTTAATTTGTTAGTACAGTTTGATTACTTTTATATAAATGTAAATTTGCCTATTGTCACAAGTGATAATTCAATAAAAGTGCCTAAAAATAAACAAGGTAACAAGGCCAATAAAGGAGGGGATGATGACTTATTCCAAATAAAAAAAAATCTTTTATAGCTATGGATTTTCTAAAAAAAGTACTATATTTGTGTTCACCAACTCTCCCCTTTACAGTAATATCTAAACAGTGAATTTCAGTTTCACAAACTTCTTTCATAAATTTAAAAACAGACCAATTTTTAGCCAAGTGGTCCATAAAATCCTCACACTTGTTCCTGTCACCTTTGCATATAAATAGTAAGTCATAAATGTAACAGAAGTATTTAAAACCTGCATTTCAATAAGTACTGACTAAAATTAATAATTTTGATTTGTTGATCAGGTAAACCCAATGAACAAATTGTTTGATTTCAGGGGCATGCTGGGAGGACTGTCCAATTAAATGACTTGCAGAGTTACTCATTCAGCAAATGAAGGTGGAAGAAATCAGCCCCCCTGTTCCATGGGCCCAGGAAGCAGCTCATTAACAGCTTAGAATTTTAGTTGTCTGCTCTAACTGCCAGACAATTCACAACAATCCATAAGCTGAGAAAAGACTTTACCAAATATATATATATTTTAATTTGTGCACAGCAGCTGTCTCTATTTTTTGCTATCTTTATTGGGTTTTAATAATTAGATAATCTTGTTATGAGAGAAATACATGACTGAAATAATTCCTGGAATTGACAGTAATTAATATTACCTTGTACGAATAGGTTTCAGTACAAATTTCATTAGTCAGCATGTCAGGACTAAGGGCTTTATTCTTTGGTAAAGCTAAGATGGCTTCTTAAACCACAAATTTGGACATACAGAAATCTGGATTCAGAGTGATATCATTGAATGTTTTATGTAAAAAATGTTGACATTCTATTGATGTATTATTTTGATTTCATTCCAAGGAGGATAATAGCTAAAAATATTTAGCAATTGAAAAAAATCTTTAATGCCAACTCCATGGTATAGAGGGATAAAGGTATAACTATGATGTACATGACCTGAATTCTACTAGTGCTTGGGGCAATAGTTGGAGATGACAAGGGAGAATGGGAGAGAGCAATCACTGTTGGTTTGTTCATTCTTGGGGGATTGAGGCTAATGACTAATGATATCACTTGGGTGGTAATTTGTAGGAACATTAAGTGCTTCATCTATGGAGTATGAGCCTGTGAGCCTGCTCTAACTGTTTGCATGCATGCATGCATGCAAGACAAGAAAGCATATTGAGGCAAAGTCCCTTTAGCTGGCAACAAGGAAGTAGAAGCTCTGTGGCATGCCACAAGGGATTGGGGGATGCTTTAGCAAGGGTTGGCAGGCTACCCCATCAGATAGGTAAACTAGCAAACCCTCTACCATCCATCCCTTACCATATGGGTGGAATGAATGGATAACTGAGACACATCAGGAAGAAACAAAATGGTTGTATGACTCTCATCTAGCCCAGGGATACCTGTCTCTCACCCCCAAGTAGAACAAATGGTCCAGTTTTGTGAAAGTAGTGGAGCCATTCATCAGGTCTAGTGGGGGATAGAAACAAAATCTCACTGTCCATCTATTTTAATTTTCATTATCAAATTTCTTTTCCTTCCCTTAGAGAGAAAAAAGATGAAAAAATGTGTTACCTTTTGGCAAATAGATATAAACGTTCTATCTACAGTAGGGAACAACTTTTCTACATGGAAAAACTCATGTCACTTACTTCAGTTGCAAGAGAATTTATAAGGGATATAAGGTTTTGAAAAACTGACAGCTAAATAAATATCTATTACTGTTAATTCAAGGACTGAGATAAATCCTTAATATATGCTTTAAAGGCAGCCCGGTTTGAGACTAATTAGACTGTTTGTTATTTATTAGCATCCTAAATCTCACTAATTTTATATTTGTTGTAATCAAAGTATTTTTCCTAAGTCTGTTTATTAATTATTTTATGGCCAAAGTATTAGGGCGATGCAATATAAGTACACAGTGATCCAAATGGATATTTATAAAACTAAATACTATTATTTTAATCTATTATAAAGAATGGTTTGTCTTCAAAACCAAATGTATAAATGGTCAGATGTATATGCCTTTAGTTAACCATCAACACGAGCTGTACTAAAAAAAGATCATAACATGTTGAAAAAAGTTGTGGCAGGTATTGTATTCAGCAGTATTAAACTTGTCAGTATTTTGTCCAATACAACATTAAAGTAAACAGATAAACACAATGGAAGACCAGGCAGGAAGCACAGTCTCTGAATCTTTCAGTGAAAAATATAAAACATAAAATTTATTGCAACAAATGGTAAGCGCTTTCGCAGTCAAGCTTCATCAGACCTATACAGAAATTAAAAAAACACTCCATTTAAACACGTAGGGAAAGCCAACATCCAATAGAAAAGGTATATTAATTAAGAAATAATCAGTGTTAAATAGGAACACATCATAAGTCACACGCACGGGCTTTGATAATAGTCTATGACTCTACATCCTTACATTCTACTCAAAAAGCATGATGCAATAAAAATAAATAAATATATATATATATAAATATTATACAAATGTCTCACTAAAGAATATATATACAAATAAACAAACAAACGAATAGCAAATTCATAAAAACATGTTTGCTGAGAAACAATCATTACTGCAGTCTTCTTTTCTTTAATAAGGGCTTAATAGAGGTCCTTTCATTGAAGCCTCTCCCCCTGTCTGCTCGAAGCATAATAATCCAGCTGGTTTCCCTATATTCTGTATGACTAATGATATCACCCTCCCTGACACTGGGGGAAATAATCTCAATCACCCTGAAGTTAAACGTATGTTTTCCCCCAACATTCATAACATGTTTGGAGAGTGCATTGTGTTCTGATCTCTTCTTGATGTGATATATATGTTCCCTAATCCTATTATGCAAAACCCTATTGGTCTTTCCTACATAGAATGAGTTGCAGACTACACACTCTGCTAGATAAACAACATGAGATGTCATACAATTTGCGTGAGCATAAAAATTGAACTCTCTACATAAATCATGGTGATAAAAAGTGTTTGAAATGTTGATGAAAGAGCAAAAATTGCAATTGCCACATGGTAGGGTAATGCCAGGAGTAGTGTCTGCCATGTTAGACCCTCTATCATAGCAGAGTAGCCTCTTCAGGTTCTTTCTGTTCTTAAATGAGAACCTGGGTTTGTCACCAACAATCTCACCAATGCCCTCATCAAACTGTGAGATAGACCAATGCTGTGCGAACAAATGAGTAATGTCTCTATGGTCACTGGTATAAAAAAGGGGGATTTTAACACAACCCTTATCAAAATTAAGTGTACTATCATTCTGCACACTAGTCTCAAATGGGGGTCCAAAATAAGGACTGGCTTTGGTTGTTCTTAAACTATCTAAGTCATTCCACTGTTGATTAATTTCATCATGTCCATACCCCCTTGCTAGTAACCTCTCTTCTAGGTTATTCTTCTCTTGCAAGAAGCCCTCCAAAGTAGGATTCAGTCTGGAGGCCCTCATCCCTTGTCCCTTGATTAAATTCCAGAAAATGTACCCTGGGTGCACACATGTTTTTATGAATTTGCTGTTCATTTGTTTGTTTGTTTGTTTATTTGTATATATATTCTTTAGTGAGACATTTGTATAATATTTATATATATATATATATATATTTATTTCTTTTTATTGCATCATGCTTTTTGAGTAGAATGTAAGGATGTAGAGTCATAGACTATTATCAAAGCCCGTGGGTGTGACTTATGGTGTGTTCCTATTTAACACTGATTATTTCTTAATTAATATACCTTTTCTATTGGATGTTGGCTTTCCCTACGTGTTTAAATGGAGTGTTTTTTTAATTTCTATATAGGTCTGATGAAGCTTGACTGTGAAAGCGCTTACCATTTGTTGCAATAAATTTTATGTTTTATATTTTTCACTGAAGGATTCAGAGACTATGATTCCTGCCTGGTCTTCCATTGTGATTTTATTATCTTTATACATTTATCTTCATTATTTTCACAACGGATTGTTTATCCCTTGGTCTGTGTGTTATTCTTATTATAAATAGATAAACAATCAAATGTATTTGTAACTTCAAATGTCTGCAAGTAGGTCTGATAAAAAAGTGAAGCAGTTATCAAATGTTTCATTGAATGAAAAAAACATCTGTTCAAACTATTGCAATCCAGTTTTGTGGAGTATACATTTTGGTTGAAAGTCTATTTTACTGGATATGGCATGGCTACATATAGTTCAGTAACATGGAAGTAGAATATAGAAAACCATATGAAGTATATTTATTTGGGGACTGGTTTCACCTATTTGTGTTCTGACAATAATAGTGTGATGGTTTCTCTTTTCTCGACAGTTATCTGACTTTTGCACTAATATGTTTATGTAAGGAGGTGCATGGGGTGCTTGCCCCTAACAAAATCTTTTTGTGCTATATTCCCTTAGATAATTTTGAATGTATGGTGTTTCAATCATCTGTGGCTTGATTAAACTGTGATTTGATGAAATGGTGTTCCAACCATTTTGAAAAACTGACCCGTCTTTCAACAAAATGGTCATTCAACCAAGTGTCTTTTAATCTATATTGCTTATGATTCAGTAACTGCAACTTGTCATTAGATAAATGAAAATCCCTTAATAAAGGTATATGTGGCATAGCATGCTGAATAACTTAAAACAATTTATTCTGCTTGGCAAGGTGGATAAGTCCATTAATATTTAATGAACTTATGTGTAATAATATTGCAAGCCTAAATGGGAAGTAAATTTATGCATTAGTTGTGGCTAGGTGCCACTTCTTGAAAAAGAGAAATAACAAAAATATCAACATTTATATATGAGGACATTTCTTCAAGTGCAGCATCAGAGAGAGCTTAAAAGCTGTATAGTATGTTTAAAACTCTTCTTGAATGGAAAAATGTGCAATTTTGTAATTTAATTTAAGTGTAACTTGACAAATTAGCATGGATTTAATCCCTTTAGAAAACAGCATTTTCCGAACCGAAATGAAAACTTTCCTTCCTCTAATTCTAACAGAAAGCCATAATAACTATAAACTATGGCTTGATTAAAGATCATTTTTTTGCTTTCATAATTTTAATTAATGTAACAAACTTGGTGATAACTGCTCTTTGAACAACAAGTTAAGGGGGACCAGTTGAATGGGATGAATAAAGCTAAAACATAGTGAAACTCTACAAAACTTCTTTGTGAAGAAGTTCAGCAAGAACAGTTTGAATGGATACTTCCAACCTTTGAAGAGACTCCCAGTGTTTGTGGATACTGAAAAACTGGACTCAGTGTCAGAGTCTTCTGTTTTAGATGCTTCAAATCAGACTCTACTTCTATAATTTTAGATTCTAAAATATTCTTTTCCTGCTAAATTAAAGAAATGTCTTGCAAAAACTAAGTAAATTGGTGATTCATAGTTTTCAGTTGTATAGGTATATCACTGGTGGAGGTTTTAGTTCCACAATGTCTACTGACAATGACCACAGGGCTAATACAGACTGACTGAGATTATTTATTTTATTTATTTACATTGGTTTACTAGGATGATTCGATTGTGCAGGACCCCTTTTCAGCAGAGGGCTGGGAAGAAAAGCTCAACATGAATTTACACAAAACAATAAAATTTAACAACACAAATTTCAAATAGTTGTATAGCAGAAAATAAGCAGAACATCTACCAATTTCTAAATATAAACATTTAACAATAACAATATAAGTTCACCTTATATAATGAATTGGGAGATTATAGAATGCAAACAGAATATGATGTGTAGGTGCATATGCATAAAATAACCAGAATAGTTGATGAAGTAATGAGACAGAAAGCATAGAAAATCAGCTGAAGCTAAATAAAAGCCAGGGGAATTGGATGATTAACTGAGAAAAAGTAGTATTTTAGCCAAAGTGGAGCAAGAGCATGGCCAACAATCCATGAGATGCATTTTCATGATTTTGTAAAGGATTTTTAAAGGATTTGTTTGAAGAATCTACTTTTATAGAGAACAGAATGCCATTGTGACATGATATGACAATAGAGAGTCTCCTGCTATGTTTTATGAGTTGTCCCACTTAGTAAGTCTTTATCATTTGAATGTAGGGTTCTCTTTGGAATTTACTGAGTAAGACTACTGGCCAAGCTTGGGCATTTTTCAGAATTGTGGATTACAGTATGTGTCATATTCAGCTGAGAGTAATGCAAGCAGTGAGGAAGTTCTAACCAGAGGAGCGTTTTATGGGTTAAGCAGTGGTATGACCTGTATGGTTGGTTCATTGCAAATGCTGTTATTTTGTTACAGCACTGTTCTTGTAGGTTCAGTTGAGTGGTTTGTAGACTGGTAAGTATGGGGCCCTGTACAGAAGGGTTAGAAGTAGGTAAGCTGGGGATATATGTATTTTTGCTTCTATATTTAAAAATGGTTTCATTATGTGGAGGAGGCAACATTTGTAATGCATTTTTTTTGACTGATTTTTTTTCATTTATATGGAAATCAGATTTCATATTTTCATGAATTAGTGCTCATAAAAGATTAGAGTGTGAAACAGTTGCATTTGTGTTAATACTGGAAGAGATTATGGTGAAGTTGGGTTCGTTCTCTTGGAATGTTTTAGGGTTAAAGACGAAAAGTTTGTTTTGGGGGGTTTCAACAGATGTTGGGAGTTATGGAACCATATCTCTACAGAGAGGATGGGATTTCTGAGTTAGGTGCTGCAATTTTACAATAGATTTAACTGAACAGAGTGTTAAATCATTTTCATGCCATATGACAAAAGCATTTTTGGTTGACTTGTGTAGATCATCAATGAAAATATTAAACAAGAGGGATCCTAAGATGTAGCCTTGTGGAAAACCAACAGATAGGAAGGACAGAGGAGATGTTGGCCCATTTCAATGCATAGTCCCTGTTAGATAAGTAAATGAGGAACCACGACAGGGATGGACTGTCTAGTCTAAGAGAAAAGTTAAGAAGTTTAGGACGGCACACCAAATGAAAGGCTTTGGACAGATTAAGGAATACTGCAGATATAATTTTGCCAGCATTATAGTGCCAGTTAATGTGATTATGGAAACTGAGGATTGCAATGTTTGCTTTGTGATGCAAGAGGAAGTTGTTTTGGGTTGGAGAGAGTAGATTATTTTCCAGTATACATTTTAGTAGTTGGTGATGGGTGCATTATTCTAGAATTAGGGAGAGAGGATAACAAAATGCTGATAGTGAACTCTATATAGTGCCCACCTTTGTAAAGTGGCAAAAATGTTTGATTTCTTCCAAATCAGAGGAACATAGTTCTCTTTGATGAAGCAGTTGGTTAAAATGCTTACTGAGAAGGCTGCTGCATCTGCTATTAGTTTAATATATTAAGGAGGAAAGTTATGTGGGGAAAGAATGGTAGGTTTAAGTTTGAAGAAAAGCTGTTTTGATGAAGGAGGTTTATATAGGTTTGAGAGATATTATATTTAGTTGTTGAAAGGACTCTTGTATATGTATAAAGGTAGTTGTGTCTCTTAAGAGTAAAGCAACTGTTTGAATGAAGAAAGTATTGAATTGGCTAGTTGTACTTTCCGTGAAGTTAGTTGTTGGGTTGTATGTCCAGGATGGATTAGTTTGTTTATTGAAGACCAGAACATTTTAGGGTTAGTAAGACCTGTATTTTGTTGACTGTTATAGTCGGATCTTTTATCTGATTTGATCTTATGTTTTGCTTGATTTCCAGGCTACCTCAAAATCTGGAGATTGGGTCAATTTTTGTTTTGTTTCCAGTGACTCCAGGCTTTGTCTCTATTTGTCATTAATAGCTTTGTTTCTTTTGTTAACCAAGGAACTGGGTTGAATTACTCTTTTGTTTCTAACTTCAGGGAATGGTTGTTGACTATATCTAGGAAAGTACTATTGAAGAAGGGTACAGCTGCATCTAGTATAAGTTGTTTAAGTAGTTGCCACTAGATTGATTTTAAGGTAGTGGTACAGGTATGTTTAACAATGTTAGTTGTGCTGCATGATTGATTGATGTGGTGTGTTTTTCTTGTAGATTGATAATCCCTCACAATAAATATATATAGGTGGTCACTTAGACTGTCTGGTAAGATGCCAGTGGAAGTAATTTTTTTCTGGAAAATGTGTGAGGATCTTGTCTAAGGTGTTTTGTCTGTTACTGTTTTGTTGTGTCTTGTTGGGGTATCTATAAGTTGTGTAAAAGCATAGAGCTTAATATTTGTGCTGGAAGAAATATTTTTTTAATTGTTAGCCAATCAGTATAAAATATGGGTCTATATTACCAACTCAAAACATGAAATAACTGAACACCTAAACATCAACACATTAAAATTGAACTACCAAAACTAAGAATGGCCACTTCAGCAGATTTTTTCCAAGAGGAAAAAATCACATGGCCGACCAAAACCCAAACAAACTGTCAAACCCTATGAAAGTGGAAGGCTTCACCCCCACACTCCCCGATATGGAGGGCTGTGACCCCCATAACCCCCTAACTAAATATACCAACTCTGAGATTGCTCTACAGTGGAGAAAAAGGCAAGTTCCCGACTACAGCCAAGTGATTTTTCCCTGGGAAAAAATTCACTGAAGTGGCCATTCATACTTTTGGTACTTCGATTTTAATAATGTCGATGTTTAGGTGTTCAGTTATCTCACGTTTTGATTTGGTATTATAGACCCTAAAATATTCTAATAAGATGTTTTCTTGACAGGTATATGAAGCAACCCAAGAGAGTAGTTCCTCAGTTGTGTCAATGTTATTTCCAGGGGAATATATACTCCTACACTAGTTATGCTTTTATGGTTGTTTATTTTCAGAGTATTCATCAGGATTACACTTCTTCATCATGAATTTCCTGCTTTAGTCATGATTTACAGGTATGTACCTCTGAATCTTTGTTACAGATACTTCTAAGGTTAATAGTAAAGAGGAGAAACCATTTTGAATATGATGGGTGTGGGAGAGATTGTGCAAGGAAGTGGAATTGTGAATGGGGTACTGAGTTAGGATGGATGTCACTCAAGAGTTGAATTTTTACTAGTTGAGTTTGTTGTGTGTATAGCCACTTATATTTGTGTTGTGACAGAATGATTGACTTGTGATTAGAACTGTAACTGGGACAGACATGTTTGTTTTTGAACAAGTGGACACAGAAAGGGGTACAAAGGGTGGGGTTTAAGAAGATATTGCAATGTTTGAAAGTAGTTTGGTGGTTAATTCAGGTAGCGGAAAGTACCAGAGTACTTTCAGGTAGGTACTGTGGTGAGGATAAATGTGTGAGTGCAACCAAGAAAAATGATAGAAGAATGTTTAGGATTAACACATTATAGTAGTTAAGAAGGAGATACTAGCTTAGTTTAAAGTTAAGGTTTATTTCTGGATGAGTATCTATTAGATTATCTGGCCATACTGTAACGTATGCTACATTGGTTTGGGCTGCTACCAAAAAGGAAGGAAATGACATTGTTATCATCACACAGCTTTATGCATTAATATTATTATTAGAAAAAGGTCTTATCTGATAGATTTCTAGAAGAAGAATCATGTAGACTGCATCCCAGAGTGTAAAATCATTTCCTGTGCACATTATTCAGAGAATTACCAGTTAGTGTCAGTTTTGTTTTAACTGATTCAGAAGAAGAGAAAATCAGCCATGTGCTTGCTCATTTTTGATAACATCTGAGTAATTCCCAGTAATGCAGATGGACTTAATACATATCCCCTGACCAGAAACAGTAGGTGCTTAAAAAATTCTGAAGTCTTCCAGAATTTGAGGGGTTTGTCTAGTATAGCATGCTCCAGAAATTCTTGTGTGACTAATGATGCTACTGAAAAATATTTTGGATGGTGCATCCTACAATGGGTCCCATGTTAGTGCAAATTCTTTGAACTGTTAATAAGCTACTCCCTGCAGTCCAGGATACTAGGATTGATTCTTTATGCCTACATTTGCCTGCTGTGTGACTCTGAACAAGTCACTTATCCAGATAATAGATAGTGTTCCCCTGATGCCCCTGAAATGGGTCACTTGTACTTAGTGGGCTTACCCTGTGAATAAATTAAAAAAAAGTCTTGTATAGAGCACTGACGAACTAACAATGATATTATATCCTTAGCTTGGGTTGTGTTACTCATACTGATAAAAAGTATATCTCAGAGGAACACAATTAACAAATGTATGCAAATAAGAAACCAAAGAATACTGTTCTTTATGTTTCATCATATAAAGTGATATTCTTCTTCAAAGACAACTAAGCAACTGTCATAACTCAACTGTTATTTTAATAAATGTTGAGAGCTGCCAGAAAAAAAAAAACAGATGAAACTAACATTGAAACCATTAACTAGCTGATTTCTGCAAGCAGGAAAAATGGGGAAGTTAACTAACTTTTGTCCAGTGGTGCAAATAGAGCAAGACATAATTCTTTACATTTTACCACATAAACTATATCCTCTTCAAACTGAGAACAAATAAGTACAACAGTCACACTGTGTATTTTAGAAAAGAGAACTGCCAAAGACAGAAAAGTACCTGAAAGTGCCCCACAGAAACAGATTTAATGAAGTACAACAAACATTTTAGTTGGGGCTTCGGGATCTTCAGGGATAAGGCGACAAAAATGCTGTTCTTTTACATCTCAGTACAACAGCTATTCTCACATTTGAATAAAATGCTGTGTCCCAAGTAATTCAGTTGTTATTCCAGGCAGAGTAGTGCTAATACACATGTGTCTGCAGAGTACAGAAAGGTTATTTCATCTACTGTTTTCCTACATGAAAGTATCCTACACTCCAGTTCAGTGTATATCACAAGAGAATTGTTGAAAAAAAAATCTTTTTGTCCAAAACTTTATTGTCAAAAAGATGAAAGCTGTGATCCATGGTAACAGAAGATACCAATTTTGCTTCATATCTGCTAGCATGTCATCCTGCATGCATCTTTCCTACTTCGTCTGAGGTATACCTCAACCAAAACAGTTGAAGTATATTTGTATATACTGTTGCATCTTTACTGGGCATGACATGGATTCATTTATTAATCTTTATACATGGCAGATAAGTAGTCCAGTACTTCTGTGTTTTTATGTCTTTTCTGCTCTAGCTAAACTATCTAACCAAAGAACTGAACCCTGTTTCTTCTTCTCTTAAACCCCGGTTTCATCTTTACTACAGTCTTAGGTATAATTCTGTTTTCAGGCTATTTTTCAAACAATCATTTACTTCAGTCTTAACTAATCATTATCACATTGACTTTCTAGACTGAATCAGTTCTATGAGATGAAATGGAGTTAGTAACTACATTTTGGGCTTGTTTGCATATTCCCATAACCCTCTAATACAGTGTAATTCTTTTCATTCTTTCTTTTCTCTTCCATTTGACTAACTTCGTACACTCAATGTCTTTCCCGATTAAGTTTCCTTCAAGACTTTTACATATCATTCCTCATCTCTTCCTATTAATAAAAACACCACGGCAAAGTAGATCAACTATAGAACAAAGTCCCAAGTCCACCAGTAGAGACATTTATCAAATCAGAATAAAATGTAAGTAAAAACAAACCATTTAAATAGCATTTGTTAATTCACATGCTCAAATTTTTTTTTCCCCATGGTGTGAAATTAAACACACCTGTTCCAGATTCAAGTAGCCCAAAAATGAAAAATGAGACATATTTCTAAAATAAACTGTGTAATCTAAAATAGTTGTATTTGTACTATAACCTTGTCTTCCTATTAATATCCTGCTTATTTTCAGGTACCTCTTATAGAAGAGGGAAATTCTTAACCTGTGTAGTAACTCTGCTCTTTTTTAAACACCTTTATTGAATTATCACTTGTGACACAGGCAAATTATCTCATCTCCTTTGTCACCCACAGATTTTCAGTTTTGTCCACCATACTGCATGACTATACCATCGACCAACTTTTCTACCTTTATTTTCAAAACATTCTACTATGTCCTTAACTACATACCACTAATTCAGTGTCTATATCTTCAAATTTAGAACAAGTCTAAAGAAAGCATATGTATTTAGAGTCCTCCAAAGTTTTAACACAGATGATACAGCTATTCTTCTTCAATTTTCACTGTTTGAAAATAAACCCAAGAACTGAATAATTGAATAAAGCTGATGTGACACTCTGTGTGTGTGTGTGTGTGTGTGTGTGTGTGTGTGTGTGTGTGTGTGTGTGTGTGTGTGTGTGTGTGTGTGTGTGTGTGTGTGTGTGTGTGTGTGTGTGTGTGTGTGTGTGTGTGTGTGTGTGTGTGTGTGTGTGTGACACAGGGTGAATGGGGAGAATAACACTGACCACATGAGCAGCAGGTTCTGTATGTAGTATAAGGCGACTCAAAGCAATGCCACTCAAAATTGTAATATTTCTCTCCAGATTTCATTGCCATCCTTTCTTCTTGTAGTATAGAGAAAACAAAGGATGACCTCTGCAAAGTCTTTAAAAAAGTAGCAATTTTCTTTTGCCTCTTGCTCACTTCAATACTCAAGCTCTGTTATCTCCCAAGCATTAGGTTGAGCCTTATACTTATATGCCATGGTTACCTTACTTTTCCTACCAGGAACAAACGTAGCTGTGTGCATGTGTATGCAAGTGCGTTCTAGCACACACACACACACACACACACACACACACACACACACACACACACACACACACACACACACACACACACACAGTTACTTCTGTTACTGCTGCATATCAGTGCTTTATTTCAATCCTTTACTGAATTTGGGTCACTAGATTCCCCACCACTACCCTATTATCCTCCAGTCTTTATTAGAATACTTTATTTATGTGTCTGCCTTTTTTCTATAATCCTCATGTATTCTCATTGTTTGCACCAGTCGGTTTTCAGTGAAGCCTCTTAATTTCTATCCATATTTCTCATTGCCTACCTAACACATCTCTGTCTTATTACCTCATCCTACTATCAAATAGTAACCCCTACTCTACGTATCCTCCATGCCTCAAAACTATACAGATTTTTGCAGAATGTTCAGATTTTGGCCTCATATTTTTGGCCCATTTTTTCATAAAATTGTAGTTTTCTGTCACAAAAGTGGTAAATCATTAAAGATTGAAGTTAAAAAATAATGACAGATATTTGAGGTTCAGACTTCATATCCTTCAGAAAATTCATGCTAATGCAAAAACTGTTATTCTATCAAATTTCTAATTTTGTAAGAGCAGTATTTAAAAATTGGCCTTATTTTTGGGCCTTTGTCCCACTTTTTTATGGCTTTGTCCAGATTTCTTGCTCTGAGAGGTTGAGAGGTATGTCCTCTACCTTTGCTGGTTTGTGTCTTCTGCTGGTTTGTACTGTTTAATACTATTTAGATATATTTCCATTTTCAGTAGAGGCCCCATAGAGATAAACACAGTTACATAGTATACAAAAAAAGCTGCTGTAAAGGAAAAAGAAGGAGGGAATGGGAATAGATACAGGAAAAGAAACATCATAGGATTCACATAATATCATACATCATTCACACACAAAATCAAAAAAAAAAAAAAAAAAAAATAAAATGATTATTTTATAGGAAGGTTATAAAGAGAAAAAAAAAAAGAGAAAAAAAAAAAAAAAGAGAAAAAAGTAGATCAGATAAAAAAGGAGGAGAAGGATATTAGAGAGCTAAATTTATAAAGTGGTGGTAAAGCTTGGACATAATAAAAAGAAAGAAGAAGGAGAGGGAGAGGGGAGAGTAGTGGGAGATAGTGATCTAGGGTTACAGCAGGGACATAACCATTTCAGTGATTTTTAAGTTAAGTTTTGGAGTTTTTTTTTGAATTGAACAGGAGTTGAACAGAAGTAAGTTCAGAGGGAAGTTGATTCCAGTGTTTACCAAAGAGTGCGAGAGAAAAGGGAGAGATTTAAGTTACTAGATAGAGAGGGGGACCTAGTAGTAGGTTTAAAGAGGAGGAGTTTTTTTTTTTTTTTTTAAAAAGTAAAAGTAGGCAGTTAAGAACCATGCTTCTGTGTGAATACATATTTTTGAGTAATAGTTTGAAGCTCTGGAATTTTTTAGCTGAAGTAAATAAGAGTGGAGTCATCATTGCATGTGCAGTGCATGGGGGCTGCTAGCTAGGTCATTTATAAAAGGGAGAATAGGAGAGGGGAGAGAGGAATAGATAGAGCACCCAAGAGAAATTGGAGAGAGAGAGAGGAGAGAGGAGTTTTTAGAGGACCGTCCTGTTCTGTTTCCTGTTAGTGAGATAGAACCAAAGGATATCCTTTTTGTCTAAAAGCAAGAGAGAGGATATTTATGAGGAGGAGGGGGGGTGGTTAACCATGTCAAAGGCTTTGGGTCAAGTGTAGAAGTATAATTTCAGTAGGACAATACTGACCTACCTACTTTCACATGCTATCTTGCCCGATTTGCTACTAGTTCATTTCTATTCACCATGAATCAGTTTCTGTTAGTGCTCTGCTTGTCTTAGTTCTCGCTGCATCACTAATTGTTTTATAGAAGCAGGTCTCTGTAATCCTAAAATCCAATAGAAAATTGTTGCACAGAACTGCTACATTGCATGTCTTCACTAACCAGAGTATAGTAACTCTAATCCCCTATAACAGATTAGCAGAGGCCTATAAGTGAGGACCTTAGTACTCCTTGATGCTCTTTCTAGTAACAATTAGTTCAATCTGTTTGTCTAACTTCACTGAACATCATGTGCCCTTTCTACCATGAATTCTGTCCTTCATTGTCCAGATATTTAGTCCCTCCTTCCAACTTCAAACAATATACTCCTATGCTTTGTTTCTCCATCACTCCCTATATGCTTCTTTAACACCTCAAAAGGGGTATTGAGGAGTATTATGCCAAGTGTGACTGAGCTCCATGTTAAAGTGTTTTTTTTTAGGCCACCATTTTTAAATCAGGGCCTGCAAAGTGACACATTAACTCTTCTCCAGTATTGCATGCAGTCACTGAAACTAAATGATTAGGCACAGGTATCTAAGTGTATCTGAGTGCTGCATATTGGTTTCTACATTTATGATACATATAATCTAGCTCAGGTTAAATTAATTCTCTGACCTCAGTAGTTAGAAGGTCTTAACAAAATTGTGAAATGGTATTGCAACTTTAGAAGACTGTTCTCTGTTGACTACATTAATCTCTGCATATTGTTTCTTCTGCCTTATATACTGAAACGGTGAAAACTTTCAGACTTCCACATATGGCCAAACATGCATGATATACTGTACAATACTCTTTCACATTTCTTTACCCTTTTTATCCTTCCTTTCCTCATCTTTCAATGCCTCTCATTTATTCTACATCTCACTTCTCTTTGCATCTCTCACATTTCCTCTTCTTTCTACGTCTCTTTCCTCTGCATGCTTCTGCATGCCTCTCTTACCATTTCTCTGTCTTCTCCCCATTTTATCCTTTCCTGCAGCTATTCACACTCACTTCTTTTAATGTCTTTTTATTTTTCTATGCAATGATGTGCTGCTACCCTGTAGCATATGCTATCCCATTCATTACGACTACATCTTATCCTAAAAGCTCTGCTAAAAATGATTACATTTTACCATCCATGCTTTGACATTATAAACTGCATAATAGATGGATCATCAGATTACAGGCATATAAAGGACGAGGGCTTAATGAGAAGGTTAGTTAAACCTTTCCTTACAAGCATTGATTTTTTTGGATTTCCTTGATTCTGCTATTTTTTATTGATATAATATACATATATATATATATTTATTGATATAATATACATATATATACATGTTTGTTGAAATGTTATGTTTGTTTTTATATTTTAGGAAGGCACATTATGTTTATTATGATAGGTAACAGAGATATATAGAACAATATATTTTATGATGTATGTCTTTATTTTTTAAGTGATCTAAACATGTGATGATGTTATGGTGATGCTGATTGGGTGTTTTGTTTTAAGAATGTTTTTTTAAATGCAATTGTTTTGAAGTCTGATGAAAAAGAGTTTTTACTATCTGTTTTTTGACTAATTATAAACTGCTTCTTGAATTAAATGTTGCACCCTATTCTGGCATCTGTAAATATGGATATGGTTTTTAGCACATCCTTGTATTTGAAAATATGCTTATTCATTTCTTATGTGATTCTATTCATCCAGGGTGTGCCTGCATATGGCTTATTGAGATCACTGTACTACCCCTGTAAACAAATATAAATAAAAATAATCAATCAGTCAAATAATGAATAAATAAATACCACGTGTATATGCATTTTTGTGCGTATGTCACTCAACATATACACTGTCTGATTGTCAACATGCCCACAGTAGTAAATGTAGTGTATACATGTCACAGAGGTTGAACACATACTCCAGATACACAGTATATTAATCACATGCAGACCATGAAATATGATAAACATTAAGGATGGTATTCATGGTCATTACAAGAACGTGTTAAGGCAATCAGTGCTATACAGTTGTGGTGCAATTTATAGAGGCCACTTATACTAACACACAATGATCTTGAATAAATGTATTCAAATGAAGGAATAAAGAGATGGTAATGAGAAGTGATGTAAAACTTTTTATGCTAATAAGGCATTTTTGTGCCTGTTTGTGATTCATACTTATATGTTGATGCATTTCTGCATCTTCCTCATATACAAATGAAGAAGACACTCTCTCTTGCTGCTTAGGTTGTTCTTGGTGTAAGTTTCTCGTCTTGACTGAGCCAAAAACCACTTTCACCCAGTAGCACACATTGGCCAAGCAGGTGAAGATATAGATAAAGAATTACTTATTACAATTGTGATAATCAAGGAATCCTTAATAGGATTAGAGTGGACAAGGATATTATAAGGGTATTGGTTAGCATGTATGGAACACAGATAGGAAGTAGGGGGGATGTATGGCCTTCCTATCCCTATGGATACTAAGGTATGTATCACCGTTGCTATACTTGCCATGGGGACCTTCCAGAGACAGAATGGGACATACTGGGTATTTCAGGCTTTGACTTCAAGGATTCTTCAGCATTTCCTCAATATACACTTGGCAGTCATGAATAAGTACATTTATTTTCTGGTGTCATATCAGGTCAGAGTCTGGACTATGCATGCTTTTATGTGGTGGCATGTTTCCCTGAGGGGTTTGGTGCAATAAATTGTACCCGTATTGTCATTAGTATCCCATCAGGTCCACAGGAGGAACAGTAGTGAAACAGGAAGGGCTACCATTCTACCAACTGCCTGATAGTGTATAATGCATGGGATTGAATCACCACGATGTTGGACCAACAACCTGGCACTGCCCATGATACATACTAGCACACTCTTTTGCCTCTTCCTGCAGGGTAGGATGTTCCATGGTCACCTTGTTGGTAAGTGAAAATTTTAATTTGAATTATCTAATTAGTTATTCTAAGTAAAATGTATCTCTTATTACTAAACTCTTCCCTTCCTTTTCCTCTTTTTTTTTCTCTTCAGTTTTTCAGGTGATGCAGGATATCCACTGGAGCCATGGCTTACAACTCCTTTGAGAAGTCTAACAGGAGCTGTGGAAGATAATCTTAATACAGCCTTGTACCAGACTCATATTATCATTTAGAATTTTTGGCTTGTTAAAAAACCCTTTAATTAGACTGGAAAGCCAGATATGTGTGTCAGAGAGTTCCCCTTCTTTAGAACAGGCTTCCTATTCACATTAAGCAGAGACCTTCCTTGGCCCTCTTCAAATGCAGTTTGGATCAATGGATGGGGAATCACAAATTCACACCTGGGGTAGTGCCTATGTCCCTTATTGGCAGGGGCAATCTGTAAGATACTCAATGCACAGGCACAAATCCATGCCATCCTCTTGACCCTAGGGCCATATATTGGGTAAAATTGGGTTATATTGGCTAGGCTTGTAAGGGTCCTTAAGCCGTTAGCCTAGTGATCTCTTATGAACCTATGATCCTATAAGTCTGGGGGTGCCCTTCATTATGACCCAACTGCCACATGCATAAAAGACATTTACTATGTGCTGCATTGTACACATGATGATGTACTGGTTTGGTGGGGAAGTTATGCATGATGTCACTGCAACTCTCAGTTCAGGTCCTACTAGGATTAATAATGGTTACCCACCAGCCATAGTAATGGACCTCACTTGACAAACTCATGCATGGTAAAAGGTTGTAAAGAAGCAGCATTTAGTCCAGAACTATGGATCATGACATTTAGATCAGCATTTCCTTTAAAAAAACACCCAGAGTTTAACTGAGGCATGTAGTGATACCTGGGGCTATGCTATAGGGTGCATTGTCTGTTGTCACTGTCAATCAGACATTTCCTGTTTTCTTTAAAAAAAATAGTATAGTTAATCATATTACTGTTTATAAAAGTTATGCTTAACAGCAAACTAACACCTATAAAGTGATTTCAGTTTGTATCATGTAAGGACTATTTAAAATTTTTTACTGTTCTGCAGAATGTATGTTGCTTTGGGACTCTGATTAAGTATGCAGATATTGAATCTGCTGAAATGGCAATGTATTAAAAAACATTGATTCCCTAGTTGACTACTTGGAATTCATAAAAGTGCATGTATTCCAATCTCTAAAGGTGCATGTACCATGCACTGAAATGGACAATGTACTGTATGCTTTTTTGTTATGCAATGTTTCTCCTGGTTTTCATATGACATATTAGAAATGATTTACTTTTCTCTATTATGGTACTGCACATCATTTTAATTCATTATATTATGCACACCGATTTGTGTCCTCAGAAATAATCATCATTTGTGCAGTGCTGAGGCTTAAGTGGCAACAATGCTAGTGTTTATGGCAGGAGACACATGTGGTCTTTTTTCAGGGGGTGAGCATCCTGTTAATACTGTGTTATTATTTTTTATGTTATGTGTAATTGTCAGCTTTAACATTGCTCGCCCAGTTAAATGATTACATTACTACTCAGACACTGGAGTACGCTACTATATGCTGTATGGTGGACACTTAACCATGCATACTCCATTCATAGGTTCATAGATAAGTACTAGGTTAGCTGCCCTTGCAAGCCATTTTAAGCCTGGCCAGTATCCCTTTTTGTGCTTGAATTAATCTCATTTGGTGTTAGATTAGCCTTACTCATCCCATAATTGATAATTCTATATTACCACTAATGAAAATAAGTGGGAACATATCATAGATAATTTGAGGCGACCCACACATGAGATAAAGCATTTAGGAGATGCTTCACTCCATTGGTAGTACGGGGGGCAGGCCTGGGGTAAATATTCGGTTATCCATCCATAGATCAAAGTTGCTCTCGAATATGGACAGGAATGAGCTTTGTTTTAAGTGGATGAGGAGTTTGTTACAAAGCAGTGATATCCTCTGTGAAACAAATCACTTCCTCCAAACCATACTGCTGGTGTTGCAGAAGAGGTTAGGATCCCCAGACAGAGTATTTCTGATGCCATTTGACTTGCTAAAGTGCAGTAAATCCATCAGTACTGGGTAAGAGGATGCCATACATGCAAAGCACAGCAGTCTATAGGACACCAACTATAATAACAGGGCTTTGAGTCGGTCGATGTAGGACATATTGCTTAATGTCATTATATTTAGAAGTCAAGGGTTCACCTGTTAATTGTAAATGTTATGTGTTATATGCAGTCATTTTACCTGCACAATCATTTCTCTATGTAACTATATTACTGTGGTGAAAGTAACATTCTAGAGCAGATGTCTGCTGATGCTGCAAACATGGATAAAATCCATTGTCCACATCACCTCTAATTATGCCCATGCCATCCACATCTGTTTCGTAGTTATCCCCCTGAATGGAGAGGAGGTATTCCCTAAACCTAAAACTCCTTTCCTGCATGCTTAAACCTAAACCTCCAACCTGCCTCACTAAACCTAAGACTCCATCCCTTTCCCTAATTCTAACCCCCTCTCCTCAGCTGATGTCCCGTCTCATATTCATATTCAAGCATGAGCTGTACTCCCTTCTCGGAGCTGTCTGCCCTCACTCATATTTGAGTCTGGGCATGATCAGCAGCCTACATGAGCTAAAAGGTGCACAAGAACCTGTAGGAAATCCATATGTGCACATATTTATACAAACAAACACACACGTATATAAATAAATATATATATATATATATATATAGATAGATATATATATATATATATATATATAGATAGATATAGAGAGAGAGTCATAGATTAGTACTAGGCTAACTGCCTTTGTGGGATATTTTAAGCCTAACCAATTACCCCATGTGAGACTCAAACCACACACCTTGGATTTGTATGATAAACACCTTAACCATTATGCCAACCACCCCACCCAAAATAGAATTCAAGAGTCTTCCTCTTTCTCTACAGTTGTGAGGCTGTAGAGTTTAGTACATTTAATTTCAGGAACCCCCATGTTGGGGTTATAGGGGATCATGTCCCCCATGTAAAAGCAAAGTTTTGAGTAGTTTTGAGTAATTGCAAATGTAACACATTTCTTTCATTTGCAATCACCTGGTTTAGATGTTTTTGAGATTAGATGATAGGAATCACCTAAGAACTTTTAGAACTTGTTTTCTGTTGATCAAAGTTCATCAACAATTAAAAGAAATAGAATTTTATATATATATATATATATATATATATATATATATATATATATATATTTTTTTTTTTAATATACATATTATACATACACGTACACACACACACACACGCACTTACACAAAAACACATACATATAATATATTCTTTGCAAGTCCTTTTTTGGGGATATCAGAGGAGCCAAGGAAGCAAGCAGAATTATACATAGGTAAGTAGTGAATATCGAGAGAAGCTTTGTAAGAACTACAAAGCATAAATTGCTGTTATAAATAAGTAGCTTATTTATCTGAACTATTGACATAAATAATATAAACATGTATGCTAGATGACGTGCCGGACATTTTATTTACTTAACATTTACATCCGTTTAAAGTAATTAATATTATACATGCATCAGCAAATTATTTACTGCTTACCATTATCACCTGCCTAATTCTAAACAGAAAGGGCATTCAGTGTATAAGTACACCAAAGGATAACACAATATGCTTATCAAAACACTAAGCTAACCTACCTCAAAATATACAGTAAAGCAGTGGAAGCTCCAGTTTCCTTTTCTTGCTCTATCACAATAGGAGCAGAGTAGTTAGCTGGTGGGCAGGGCAAATAGTGCATACATAAAATACCATTAAAGTATAGAATATATGGTAAAACACACCTACAATCCTTTATTAAAAATGAAAGATCATTTTACTTTGAAAAAAGCAGTAAATTCCGCAGTCTGATAACATGCTGTACACATTTTGGAAAATATGCAGTACAGGGAATAACTACAAATTTATCATGCACAAGGATTACAATTTGAAGAGTGTTTACATGTTACAGTGTAACAAATTTGGGGATAGCTGATAACAAAATGACAGAAACAGGAAGATGCATTGATGGATTATAATAGGGGTTAAACTGGTAGCTGTCTGAAGTCCACAGCCTCAGGGAGGTTCATGGCCGGCTAAATAAATAATGTAATCTTACTAACTCATTTGCACCTACAGTATGACCTGTGGAATAAAAAAAAAAAAAAAAAAAAAAAAGAGTCGATTTCTCTCTTTTCTGATCTATAGTCAGACAGTGCAGGGAGAGGAAGAACAGGTCCAACCCCAACAGTACAGCCCTTAGACAGCAGACAGCAGCAGAATTCATGGGAATGGGTGGTTTGATGCTGGAGATTGAGAACAGATGGTGAACGGAGTCAACACATAGGTGGTATTCTGCATTGAGAAGGGCGACTGCTGCTTAATAGCTGCATAACAGGAGAATAGATGATGTGAGTGGTAGGAGATTTGAACAGCTACTGATAATTATTATACTGTGTGGAAATGGTGTGCTTAATGGTCAGCAATGAATGTGCCTTTTCACTGCTGGAGAATTATTTTCACTGCAGATGAAAGTGTTGTATTTGTGCAGATGCATGTGTGTGTGTGTGTGTGTGTGTGTGTGTGTGTGTGTGTGTGTGTGTGTGTGTGTGTGTGTGTGTGTAACTGAAAAGCATCATCTATGAAAGGGGATCTTTTTTTCTACCTGGCAGACCCTGAGAATCTAGGGTAAGTAAATGCCAGTAATGCTACAGTTATTATTGTTATCATAAACGTGAATAAAGCAGCACTGCCTGGTTAAATGACTAGCTCAGAGTCACACAGCAGGCAAATGGAGGTACTATGAATCAAACCATGCATGCTTGACTATAGGAAGCAGCTCATTAAGAGCTTACAGCCTTTACCCTCTGTACTAAGTGCCAGCCATTCAAATGTCTTTGTTTTCTGATAACTCTCTGAAAGTTAAAAATCACGTAAGTTTACAGTCAGCCAATAATGTCAGTCTTTAGAATTTCATAACTTTTATTGTTCAGAAAATGCATTCTCATGCAACACTTATCGTTTTGTTAATGCTGTAAGTGAGCTGGAGATGTTTGAACAATATGAGGGGACACAGATCCAAAATCAGGGATAGATTTTAAATATTGGTTTTATAAACTTGGAGTGTTGCTAGAATAACAGGTTTTGCATTGCAGAGCATTTTCTGAATGATACTGAGTTTGAAACTCAAATGTATATCATTATTTAGTGATTTTAATTATCATTGGTTTGCCAGAAAATCACAAATTTTATGAGGAGCAGACTGAAAATATCAAGCAAACACTTGGATATTCTACGAAAATCTGGACAGGTAAGAGGTATGGTGCTCACCTCCCTAATTGATCATGGCAGTACATGATAACCCTTACATAAATTTCTGTCTACCCATTCGATCATCAAAACTAGCCTTAAAGGAAGAGAAAGCAGTGCTTTACCTAACCTGTTGTGTCAACTCATTCCTTGGCTGGGAATACATTGAGTTAGAAATCTGTCTGACTGGCACGTCTTGCTAGTTTATGTAGATTTTGGCCCCTTCTACAGGTGTTTGTAGAAACACTGACTTTGGAAGAATATGAAAAAAATTGAATTGGTTCTTTCAGGATTCAAAATGCGAGAGACAAGTTACCTCAGAACAGCTAGTAGGCTACTGAGCATAAGAATATTTGTGCTAATCTTGCAGTCCAGATGAAAGATTTAAGATCTTTAATTTTCTTTGTGAAAAATTACTGGGGCATTTCCACTTGAGCAATATGCTTGAATTTGTACATATCACCCATTTAGATCTGAAGACTTTCTGTTGGAAATTAACTGGACCAGATTACAGGATTTTCTGGCAATGGTGGAAACATAAACTGAAATGAACAGACTGCAGGCTTGGGAAATCAATGTAACAGAAACAAAAACTAAACAGGAATCCACAAACCACAAGCTTTATAACCAACAAAAATCCACAAAATGTTTGGTAAAACTTAGAGAAAGTGCTTTCATCATTAAATAATGAAGACTTTACCAGACTCTAATCATTTAAATTTTAACTTCAACTTTTGTTTTTTCAAAACACATTTAACATATACATGATCATTAAACTGGTAGCCTTCATTGCATTTAACCTTATTTGCCACTTTATTATCTAATATGCATTACTATATTATTATTATAACACTTTATTATAACACACATTACTATATATATTCATTGTCTACCACATTTTCTGCATCACCATCTCTAATATCTGTTTGTATAAAATCAATAACATAAAAAATAAAACCAAGAAAAAATCCAGAAGCCAGAGTGTCATTCCTTCAAATCAACATTTGATTACACACAGTGAATGCTTTAATCTGTTCCCATTCAGACTTTTTTCACTCTGATTGCCAGATAAAACTCTGCTCACAAAACAGTAAAATAAACATGAACTCTTCCAAAACATATCCAGACATGCCCTGTCTTTAAAATCAGTTCTTATACTTGGCCTCAAACCACAGGACACATCCAATCATGTCATTTTATTAAATTCAATGTAGTATAGCCAGGAACATGGAAGAGAAAATTAAGAGGTAGGAAATATCAAAAATGACATTTGACACAAGAAAAGAAAGTGTAATAAAAGTGCTTTACATACAGATTAATGAACTCTTCATTCTCAAGCATAATCCCAGGAATATTAAATTGATTTTTAGCAAACTAACTCTACTATTTTTTCTCAAAATATATTTTGAGTGCTAACTCTTGTAAAAGTTTTTACATAATTGTCTTTTTGGAACTAAAACACATATTCAGCATAGAATAATAACCATTTACGCAAGAAAAGGTTGTTAAAAATCTCCCTTATTTATATCCTTATAAATAATTTCTTAACACAAATTAAACATAATATATTCATACACCAACAATAAAGTATTGAGTGGACAACCCTGTGTTTTATTTGTTTGCATTATTATGTTTTGCTCCAAGCAAGCATTGAAACATGGTTTTAATAAGAAAGTGAATGCACTTCACTAATACACCTAATAGCTTAATTTCTGAACCCTAATTCTTTAATCAGTTCAGACAAGTTCTAGTGTGATACAGTTTTATAAGCCTTAGCAATGTCTATTTTTCACATTGCATATTTACCTTTATTTTATTGTACTTGTCTGTTGAAAAGTGTTAGATCCACAACATTCCATCCATTCATCTTTCCATAAATACACCTTGCATATTTCTAAGTAATGACTTTTCTATGTGTAAATACTTCTGTAACATAACATATATGTTAATGTATAATCATTATTTAGCAATGAAATAGATTTCCAGTCAGATAAATCTGCGTTGCCATTACTTTTCCATAACAGTTTCTAAATTACAACATAACTAATGTTTCTTAAAGACTGCACATTATCTTCCTTAAGTCGGTAATTCAAAGCTTGTAACAAAGGGTTAAACTGCCAGTTATCCAAGTGGTTACAAAAATGTAAGAAATTCTATCCTTTCTGAAATTACACTGCAATTCTTTAATTTTCAGGCTATTTTAGCTCTGCAAACAAAACCATTTTCTCCAATAAAGCTGTATCAACTTGAAAGTTCATCTCAGAAACAACATATCTTTTAATTCTTTCTCTTGTGAGGTTTCACACTACAAAATTCATCCACACTTCTCAGTACATCTTTACTATTATATGCAAACTTCCTGGTTGTATCATCAAAAACTTCCATTAACATTAACTTATCTGCTCCACTAGCAGCAGAATGTAATTAATTTTCACTTTTCCTATTTAAACATATTTTTGTTGCCTTAATCATGTTTGACTTTCTTTTAATATTTACCCCATAACATTTACAATATGTCTACTGTAGTTTCCTAATATCCCAACCTTATATTCTGAAATCAAACTTATATGTCTTCTGTCATCCTAAGATTTGTAGTTCAGTAGAGCTTTGTAGTCTGAAAAATATGCACTTTGCGCTTTCCCTTAAATACTTCACTACACATAATGATAGTCTATTTTAAAGCAAGCTTCCCTCTACAATAAAAATCATCTGTAATCCCTCTTGCCTGGAAACTATGATGAATAATCCATTGTTTACACAACCTGACATTATGATCTTGAAGCTTCTATCCTTTTCTGTTCTTTTCATCAGTTAAGTATGAATGAAAATCACCTCTCCAAATAATCAAATATTTGGTATGTAACCAACTTTGTAACTTCTCACATATTTGTTTCCTTGCAGAACAAGGCACAGGAATATTTATTAACCTCCATGCTTTTCCAAAATACTCAAAGTCAGTTACTAATAATCATCCACTTTATTCTGAAAATGCTTGACTTACTTGTATACATTTATTTAATTAGAAAAATATTTGTCTTGCCCATGGGAGCAAAACCATTTCTCACCAAGGCATTTAGTAAATTGTACTAGATCATCTCCTCAAATCTTGTAACAAACACTTTTGTACTTTATATTCTATATCTATTTAACATTCTTCCACCTTCTAATAGGTAATATCAGACAACTGACATTTAATAAATAACTCTAGTAATGTAAGTTTCCCCTTGATTTTATTTATTTTTTCTTCTCTTTGGTTTACTTTCCATGCCTTTTCATTCTTCCTTATCATTTTAATAACAAACATTTATTTCTCAGTTTCTAATCTCAGAACATGAAACTTATTTCTCATAGGTAGAAATTCTCTGAAGGACTTACATAAAAAGCTGAGAAACATCTTTCTGAGAAAACTCCACTGCTTCAGGATTCACATTAGATACCTTAGTCTCCATTTTATAGCTTGCCTTCTGTTGAGTCGTCACTTGGAATATGTTTCTAACATTATAGGAGCAGTCTACCATGGTTTACTATTAAAAGTATAAAAATTAAAATAATTTTGTAATTAAATGTTGACATTTATTGTTGAATCTATGTGTTTCCGACTGTTTGGAATGTTGAAAATCGTTAGTAATTGTTGAAAAAGTCGAATTTGACATTTTACGGCAATTACCGAATATGCCATCCTTGACATGAAGTCCGCACTCCTATAAAGAACATCCCATTTTTGCAGTGGGGCAAAGCCCCCCTGCATCCCCCCATGGGTGGCTGTGCCCCCCACACCCCTTGGTAACTATATATTCCAACTCTGAGATCACACTACAGTGAGGAAAGGGATGAATGTCCCTAACTGCACTGTACCACGATCTCTGTAGAGTTCTTCGAATTTATATTAGTGAATGCACAATACATTTGCTAATATAAACATTCATACATCGAGAGTGCACCCATATGAAACATTTGGACATCTGTAGTTCAAATCTTTCATATGGGTACATTCTCACCTCGACATTATAATAGTAAACCGTCTACCACAGCTTACCTCATCTACTACAATTCTTAATATAATTTGTATCATTGTGCCCTATTTGACCACACTTAAAATGCACATTTCCCAGCACACAAAAATGCCTTTTGATTGTTCTGCATAATGCATAACACATCTAGCTAATCCTACAAACAATTGATTATATATATATTTTAGACTGCCATTTTCCAAAAATATGTCCACAAACCCTTCTCACTCCCTCCATCTGTACTGCTATATAGTGCTATGATAATTCAGCCCTCACTTCCACTTCAGTTAGAAATGTGTCAAGAATGAATCTGTATGTTGTGTCTCTTATTCAAGTGCAAATTATGCATACTAAACTAAGGCAAAGGTACCAATGTCTTAGCGTTCTTACAATGACTGATCATGTTTGTAAGGCAGACTCCAGTTCTAAATATAAATCATAAATGATCTCAAATGCAAAATGAAGAATTGCTCATATCTGTGGAATAGTTACTCTTAAGGGAACAATTGCCTAAATTCCAAAGCTATAGTGATCCATGGTGCCCCCCTTGCAAATAAAGACATTTCTGAAGAAAATCTCTCTACTTCACTATTAGTGCATTTGCACCACTTCTCACCTTCTATCTCTCCTGTCATTATCATTTCCACAAATTATTTCAGCTTTGTCACAGATTCAGATATCATTTCCACCTGCAGAGACTTCCCACATTCTTACAAGATATATTCTGTTTCATCCCTTACACCTTCTACCAGTAGAGTGGAATAGAGCATAGAACCATTTAATTGCAAATCAAGTTTTAAATCTGTATTAAGCTCTTTGGCACCAGCCAAATATTTTTTCTTTTAGTTTACTGTGCTATATTAGAACATAACTGATCTCTCACATTAGTTGGTTGTACAGCATCCAAAAGTAGTAATTTCTGAGTATCTAGACCACCAGAGTCTTGTGTACTAACAACTATATCTTCATTTGATGGCACCATTTCACAATTATTTGTGTTCTCACTCACTGATGCAATGAAACCTCTTCCCCACTATCATAGCAACAAGAATAGAATTTCCCTTGGGTCTTGGCCAAATTTCCCATAGTTAGTTATTCTGAGTCTCCCTTGAAAATAGTTTGCAGGCCTAGTGATACTAACCTGGTGAAAAAACAAACAAACAAATAAATTGCAGGAATGTATTTGGCATGAATTTTACTCCTTATTAATGAACTACTAAGGCAAAGTTTTAGCATATATGGTGTTCCATAAATGTTGTTGTCCGATGAGCCATCTTTTTACCAGTGTGAAGGGAAATAGAGTTTGTCATGCAATGTCAACTCAATTTCGTGTTTCGTCTAAAGGTCTGGTAGACTAAGCTGTGCAGATTTTGAAGGAAATGATAAAGAAAGTATATGTTGAAACCATGGAAGCAAAAGTGTCAAGGTTTTTGCTCAGATATAGAATTACCCCTCAGGTGATGTCAGTTTTGAATGCTGCTGGAATACACATTACAAAGGTTGAGATTCACACGTGGCTTGTTTCTATCAGGTGAGTAAGCTAAAGTAAGAATAAAGCAGTAGGCTCAGAAGCAAATTTGTGAGAAAAATATCAAGATGAGAAGTTCTGCATTTGCCAATGAAGTATATGCATTGGAGTACAGTTATGGACCTAACTAGATTACCTGAGACTTGATAACCTTTGAGTTATACAATGAACAAAGGTAATGGCTCAGCTCTGAGGTGGCATACCAGTCAAATAAAAGCTGAATTCATAAAGACTCAATCAGTTTCTGAAATAAAAAAAGGAGACAGAAGAGTTACTGAGCAGATCGGAGATTAACCACATGTTTACCATACATCAAAACACTTGAGAAACCTGCATCTGTCCTTTTGTGAAAGAAGACAGACATTCTTCCTAATGTTAAATATCAGCTGTCTATACCACAATGTGGCTTTTTACATGTGAAAGTTGTATTCCTGTGTACTTCAAGGATCATGCTAGACAGAAGAAAAATCCTTTTCCTTGGAAAGATCACTATTATGACTTGGTTTAATATAAGGCTGGATACATGTACTGTACTTTGACCTTCCCAGGCAGAGAAAAATCCTGAATGTAAAATGATAAACTGTGCTGTTACTGCATATTATTTGTTATGCTTTTGAAAATATATGAAGGTCAGGTTTGACAGTCTGTGCTACTGAATGAAATGCTCCAGTAGTATACAAAAGAGTTTAATGGGAGTTGGTAAGATACAAAATGGAGTGCAGTATCTTGTACATTCATATATCATACCACTTGAAGAGATAGCACATAGTGTAAAGACCAGAATCTAGTTGTAGACCAGAAACTAGTTGTTGAGACAGTGATTACACTTAATTTAGCTCAAAGCATATCAGTCTTTTTTCTTGTTCTCCTTCTGTCTTTATACTTGTTTAATCAAAGCTCTTTGGATTTGCTCAGTTTTTAGATGCTGCTTTTCATATTTTTTGTAATTACTTGTTAAAGCATTTGATTAAATGCTTTTACCTTCCTGTCTAACATACAACTCTGTGTTTGTGGTCCTTCAGTGTATTTGAGTTGACATATCATAACACAGTTGTAAATGCTTGATCAGTGAACTTATTTTGACTGTGGCTCAGGATAAGACCGAAATATTCCATTTGGATCAGTTCTTTTACTTGGCTAACAAATGTATAAGTAAAATACACAAAATTAAACTGCATGCCTTACTATCTTAGCCTGCATTTTCACATTCTTGTGTGCTTAAGAAAACACAAGCCCTTTTGTGTCTGTTACAGGATAACCTGTATATGCATGGATGGCAGTTTGCCAGTGATGTGTACATCAGCATCTGCAATGTATGTTATCTATTTTACTAACTCGTAGATAGCATCCACTTTGTTTAGCAGGCATCCCATTCTTACGGTTACAAGTAAATGTATGGTGTTACGCTCCTTTTTTTGTTTTCAACTATTTAGATTTTCACAGAATATCCAGATTTTTTCTCATAGTTTTGGTCTGCTTCTTATAAAATGTGTTGTTTTCTGGCAAATCAGGGTGGAATGAATTCACTGAATAATGACAGTTGAGCTTCAGACTTCATATTATCCAGAAAACGTATGGTAACACAAAACCTTTCAAACTAGTAACTTTCTAAGTTTATAAGTGCAATATTTAAAATTTATGCATATCTTTTGTCCTTTGTACCCCATTATTTTGGGCTTTCTTCAGATTTCTTCTGCAAAGGGGTTGGGTGTAGCATAAATAAAGTTTCAGATGGCTATGAGCTCAATAAAAAAGACTGTGCTGGCCTATGTTCCATGCAAAGTACTAAGTGACCAGTGGTTCTAATATGCTTGCATTGCATGCATTACACCATCAAGTATGATGGCCCTCATGCCTTCACTGCCTTGTTCCTGTTGGTAGCATAACTAAGTCATGATTTGGTTTGGCATCTGTCACACTGACCTGGATTGCTGAATTGGCACCAAATGTTCAGTTCTTAAATGTTAACCATTAGTGATGTTTATAAGTATGTTTGATTCAAAATACTCATTTATTTTATTATTCATTTAACTGAGTAAGCTCACAGTACAAAAGCATCCCTTTTCAGGGGTGACCCAGAAGCACTGTCTAGTGAAGTGCCTTGCTCAGGGTCACACAGTAGGCAAATGAGGAAAATAGAGGCTGGAGGAATTAGTCCCAAGATTACAGGAAGCAGTTCATTAACAGTTTATATATTTGTTCATATCCAACATAAAATGTATCCTCTTACATCTAATGAGGTAAAATATTCACTGCTGATGCAAACATTTTCACTTTCTGCAAACAATGTTATGTATAATTGTACACTGAACGTCTCTGATAACCTATTGAAATGTGTTGTGTTTCCGATATTCAAAATATATCACTTCTAAAAGAAACAGTATAGTAGGAACCGTTACTTTAATATATAACCTAAATATGTAAATGTGCTGGAGCTTTTCTTCCCGGGCCTCTGTTGAAAAAGTGCTTTGCCCAGTCGGACTTTTATTATCAAAAAGACTAATAAACGTATAAATAACTAATAAATACATTTATCCTCTGCACTAACTGCCAGGTATTTGCTTTGTGATGTAACTACTTACTGAATGCTCTCTTCATTTTTAGGATCGTTTAACAGTTATGCTTACAATGCTAGTCATGATACTCTGCCTATGTTGTGTGTGCGCACATACCCACGTACCATGTATGTTTGTGTTGCTGCTACATAGTGATGTTCAGTAATTTGAGCACATGACAGATATTGAAGTCCTATATAAACACTATCCAGTACTTTATATTTATTTATCTGTTTGTTCCCTTTGTTAACCATGTTAATCCTAATAAACTAAAGACCTACTTAAAGAAAGTATCAAGGGGAAATTGTCCATTATAGCCACCTATAGACAATGTAGTGTATTAGAATCAGTGATGGCAGCATATTTCATGGAGATATTAGTAAATCCAAATACCAAGAGCAAAGTCATGTGATCATGTGAAAAACTTGCAAACTCCACCTAGCAGCATCAGGAAGGCAAACATGAACCTTAAACAACTGAGCTGTTACCAGCAACAGGTTATCTGTATGTTATCACACTGATGATTACAGCCATCCACAAGAGTGGATGTGTTCTCAGTACTATGCTAATTCACCTGCTTAATTATGTTATTCTTGGTGCATGATAGATGTTTAAGTAACACTGACATATTTCTTAGGGACTACTTGGCAGGTTCATCAGCTAGGAGGAAGAGGCAGAGCTGTTTCACTGAAAGGGAAAATTATGTCATGACTGCTACATTAACATGGTGTGGAAAGCTGTGAGAGAATGTCTGAGAGTTGTCATCACTTCATAGGTGAATGCTGTGGGGGTGGGTAAAATTGCATCATGAAGGCCCTTCTCTGAATCCTGACAAGTATGTGGAAAACATCGCCCATCTCAACTGCTGTGTGCCCTGGCTGAGCGTGTACCTCTATTCTCTCTGCCCTGAGTTACCCCTGTGACTTAAGCCCATGAGGACACCTCAAACCTACCTTATTAATACAGCTATCTTAATTGCTCAAGCAAAAGCAACCTACTCTGCTGCCTCATCTCCCTTTTTTCTGGACTTTGCACCAAGAAGAAGCTAAGGAACTCTCTGCCCTGAGTTACCCCTGTGACTTAAGCCCGTGAGGACACCTCAAACCTACCTTATTAATACAGCTATCTTAATTGCTCAAGCAAAAGCAACCTACTCTGCTTCCTCATCAGCCTTTTTTCTGGACTTTGCACCAAGAAGAAGCTAAGGAACTCTCTGCCCTGAGTTACCCCTGTGACTTAAGCCCATGAGGACACCTCAAACCTACCTTATTAATACAGCTATCTTAATTGCTCAAGCAAAAGCAACCTACTCTGCTGCCTCATCTCCCTTTTTTCTGGACTTTGCACCAAGAAGAAGCTAAGGAAGTATGTGTAACTGCTGCTGAACCCTTACTACTACCTTACTGTTTCAGCCTTGATAGCTGTTTTTTTTAGTACACTCCTCTGCCAGGATAGCCAGCAGCCTTAAATATCCCTTATTCTAGTTTCTATGTTCTCTCCCCCCCCCAACCTACACTAACCACTCTCTTCTTTAGTTCTACTTGGCCCCGAGGATATCCTAGTGGAGTAAGGCGTATTTTAGTACCTATCCACTCGGTGATTCCCTCCCCCAAATAGACTTCACTGCATGTACTTTAGGTATTCTCTCAAAGCTCTAACCTTCCTCCTTCTCACTGTATCTCCTAACCTCTATTAGTTCACTCTAACTGTAACATCTCTTTTCCTACTCACTCTATCTAGTTTCTCATAGTTCACTCTCACCCAACACACCCAGGTCTTTCTTCCATTCTAACTTACCCCTCTGCAAACAACACTTTACTGATAGACTCTCTCGAACCTCTCCAGACCTCTTTGGTTCTGCCTCCCTGTATTTACCTTGTACTGAACTGCTTTCTTCTCCCTCTTATCTCTCCCTCTCTTTATCTTCCTCACATCTGTCTTTTTATCCTACCCGTGATATCAGATTGTCCTACTATTACATTACTCTGCAGTGTCTCTTCTCTTTCTCTCTCCCTCTTTGTCTTGCTCCCTCCTCTCTTTCTAACTCAGTGTCCTTTCCGTGATATATGAGTATTTCAGTTCCAGCTATATTCGTATATCTTATATCTCCGTGATAGCCATTTATTCTAGTAATGGCTCCATTCTTATCTCTCTTCCCTGCACCTTCCCGTCTTTTCAAATATTACCTGCAATTCTCCTCCCCCTTGCTACAACCTTACAGCTCTTCCGGCTAACTCCCATCCCTGCCCCTCCCTCTTCCTACTGGAAGTGATAAAATACCTCCCATCTTTTGGGCGCCATCTTTAATCATCGCCCATCTCAACTGCTGTGTGCCCTGGCTGAGCGTGTGCCTCTATTGTAAGTTGTACCTGTTTTGCTCATTGTACTAATGCTTTCACGTGTCATTTCTTTTTCTACCTAAATTGTCGTTTTGCTTTAATATTGGTACCATCGCACTCTGTATTAAATAAGCGCAAGGTCCCGCATGTTGTTCTTAATGTTAATTAATACAATAGATGCGTACTGGGTATAGTGTTTTGTATTATAGGTCTGTTAGGTCATGCTAACTGTCATTATTTACAGTAGATGTGTGCTGGGCATAGAGACGCTAACAATTACCATTCTGTATATACTTTACCTAATTGAGTTTTGGATTTAATTTTCTGCATATGCAATGTGCTTGGTGTTTGAGCCCTGCTAAAACGTTTCCAAACTGGCATTTTTTATGTGTGTAGTGACATTTATTTGTGGAGGGAAGTGCTAATGTACTACATAAACGAAGTGAAGTTTGCGATCTAAACGCTCAGCAAACGCCATATGTTAGATGATTTAATTTTGTTATAAACTTCAAGCTGACGTTATCAAAGGCTATTAGCTGCTTTTTGATGAAGCGTATCTGGCTAATGTAACATACAATGCCGTTGAAGTTTGCAGGCTACATTTTTTGCTATAGAAACGCCAACTTCCACGTGCTTATTATATAGATTCCATTTTGCCCTGTCTGTTTTTGGAAGTGCTTCTAACTGCTGCATAATGTGTGATGTCTCTTTTTTAATATAGACTTATTTACTGCCTTTTACTGCTATTAAGAAACAAGGTGTAAATGATATTTTTCTCTTAACCCTCTCTCCTGTTTTATAGCTCTCTGCCCTGAGTTACCCCTGTGACTTAAGCCCGTGAGGACACCTCAAACCTACCTTATTAATACAGCTATCTTAATTGCTCAAGCAAAAGCAACCTACTCTGCTGCCTCATCTCCCTTTTTTCTGGACTTTGCACCAAGAAGAAGCTAAGGAAGTATGTGTAACTGCTGCTGAACCCTTACTATTACCTTACTGTTTCAGCCTTGATAGCTGTTTTTTTAGTACACTCCTCTGCCAGGATAGCCAGCAGCCTTAAATATCCCTTATTCTAGTTTCTATGTTCTCTCCCCCCCCACCTACACTAACCACTCTCTTCTTTAGTTCTACTTGGCCCCGAGGATATCCTAGTGGAGTAAGGCGTATTTTAGTACCTATCCACTCGGTGATTCCCTCCCCCAAATAGACTTCACTGCATGTACTTTAGGTATTCTCTCAAAGCTCTAACCTTCCTCCTTCTCACTGTATCTCCTAACCTCTATTAGTTCACTCTAGCTGTAACATCTCTTTTCCTACTCACTCTCTCTAGTTTCTCATAGTTCACTCTCACCCAACACACCCAGGTCTTTCTTCCATTCTAACTTATCACTCTGCAAACAACACTTTACTGATAGACTCTCTCGAACCTCTCCAGACCTCTTTGGTTCTTCCCGCTCCATTCGCCCTGCGGGCTCACTCCGCTCCCCTACCCTACCCCCAAATCCCACCCACCCCAGTGCATCTACCTTTATTTCCCCCATAGGCACACCCACAGAAATTCTTATCCAACCAACCACATAATCTGTACATCTACCCCTCCCTCTTTCTGCCCATAAAATCTTTACTTACCCACCACAGCTATCCCACCTAACCAGTAGAATTCCTCTCTAGTTGCACTCCACTCCACCCCACTCCTAAACCACACCCACTCCAATCCCAACTCTATTTCCCACTTCTACTCTTATACTCCTAAACTTTACCTGCTCCTATACAAACATAACTCTTTTGTATTCATAAATATTTTATCAACAGCATATCAACTCTACATATTCCACATTCCATCATGCCTACAAAATCCTCATTCATTTCCTTATTATTTCTACTTCTCTTGAATTTATCCTATCTTTACTACATCACCCAACCCTTTAACTTTCACCATGCACAACCTCTCCACGTTACCAACCACCTTGACTCTACTCTACCACACTCACACACTCCTATTTCTCCACATCTATATCCTATAAATAACCTCCTACTATTCCCATACAAATACATTACCCTTCAAAAACATTTTTCCCCCATTGTTACTAGCAGATTCCTTAAATCCACAATAGAATCCAATCTACCTAACAAACTGTCCGTCTACCTCTCTAAGCCACTCTTATATCTAATTTCTACTCTACTATCTGGTGATATCCATCCCAACCCTTGCACCTCCACAGTTTCCTCTACGGACAAATCCATTTTATTTACTTCCTTTAACTCCCAAAGTATAGTAAACAAAGTTCCAAACCTTCATGCCTGGCTCGTTCACAATAAACTGGATATCCTAACAATCTCAGAAACTTGGTTAAAACCCTATATAAAAGACTCTGAAATAATTCCGCCAAACTATTCAATCATTAGAAAAGACAGGCCCCATAGAAAAGGAGGTGGAGTAGCTCTCCTATATTCATCCTCATTGTCAGTTACCCCCTATAACAAACCCATTCCACACTTCAAAAATGCTGAACTACTCCTCACTCTCCAAATTAACTCACATAAACACATTTGTATAGCCTCACTCTATATCCCCCCAGGAGAGAATATTTCTACACTTGAAGATATCCTCTCCTGGCTCTCTAACAACATTAGCAATGAAACAATAATACTTGGTGATATGAATATTAATTGGGCCTCCATTCAGTCCTCTAAAAACCCTCTTAATATCAACCTTTACAACTTTTTACAACTTATCAACTCCACAACATACCCTCTAAAACCCCTCTAATGGCAGTATTCTAGACTGGATTCTAGTCTCTCACCCCCACTATTTCTCTGACAGTGGTACTCTACCTGATCCCCTTGGTGACCACATACCCATCTTCACACAGCGACTCCCATTACTCCTACACCGTACCCATAATTTTATTACTATCCGTAACCAAAAAATCTTTGATCCTACAAGCTTCTCAAACTCTCTAAAATCCATAAATTGGAACTGCCTAAAAACATTATCTCTAGACAACGCAGTTGCCCACTTCAACTCAATTTTCCTACAAATACTTGATTCTCATGCACCCTTAAGGACTAAGAGAATTAAAACTAAAACAGCCCCCTGGCTGTCCAAAAATACACTAGCATCCATGTGATACAGAGATAAAGTCTGGGCACATTACCAGAAAAACAAATCCCCCCTAGTCCAAAATGAATATAAAATTCTCCGAAACAGGGTAAAAAAACTCATAATTTCCGATCGACAAAACTACTTCTCCACACTCCAACATAGCAATAAATCAAACCCCCAGAAATTCTGGAAAGGTATCTCTACTCTCCTCAACCCTAGTAAACAAAATACCCCTACCCCAGTCCCAAACGCTCCTGACCTAGATCTGGCTACACAATTTAATTATTTTTTCATTGAATCCATTTCCAAATTAATATCATCCTTCTCTAACACCACTACACTCTCAAATACTCCCCCACCCTCTCTCCCCAGCACTCCACCTGGCACTGCCACCACTCCCACATCTCCATATACCAACTCTTCTCCCTCCACATTTTCTCCTACTCTAACTACTTCATTACCTTCATCTGCCCCTAACTCCCCCACACTCCCTCTTTCTCATTCAAACCTATACCCACTTCCACTATAAAGAAACTCCTTCTGAAACTGAAGCCATGTACTAATGCTCCTGATAACATCCCTTCTTACTTTCTTAGCATAGCTGCTGATGCAATTACCTACCCTATTAGCATTTTAATCAACTGCTCTATCCTAGAAAGTACAGTACCCCAAATCTGGAAAAAGGCCTACATCATCCCTTTGCATAAAGGGGGCAACAATAACAATGTTACTAATTTCCGCCCCATTGCTATCCTGTCTCCCATCTCTAAAATCTTAGAAAAATGTATTCATCTTCAACTCCTTCCTTACCTTTTAGAAAATCACCTACTAACTCCCACACAACATGGATTCAGACCTAATCACAGCACTATGACTGCCCTCCTCTCCTTCCTTCAAACTATTAACAAAGCATGTGACTCTGGCCAAATTGTTTCTATCATACTACTCGACCTCTCTAAGGCCTTTGACACTATCTCTCATAACCTGCTACTAACCAAACTCTCAAGAGTTAACCTATCTCCCTCCTCATTGAACTGGTTCTCCCACTACTTATCTAACAGATATCAAGCAGTAATATGGAAAAAAGCCACTTCCTCATTTCTAAATACCCCTACTGGGGTACCCCAAGGGTCCATACTGGGTCCCCTTCTCTTTAATATATTTATAAATGATTTCCACAAATCTATTCCTTTCTCAGACATCATCCAATATGCAGATGATTCCACTATTATATGTTCTGCCTCTTCTATCCCCTCACTCCTAAAACTGACCCAAGAAGCTTTCACAACCACTGAGCAGTGGATGAAAAGAAATCATCTTGCTCTCAATGCCTCCAAAACCAAATTAATGCTATTCTCCCCCTCTAAAGCTGTCTCCTTCAACACAAACACATTCTCTATCACTAGTCAAAATAATTCACCTCTGGAACTAGTGTCAGAGACCAAGCTACTTGGGGTCCAAATTGATAACCAACTCAAATTTAACTCTCACCTACTACAGCTAAATATAAAAAAACCCCACCAAAAACTTGGTATGCTGTACCGGCAAAAAAAATACCTCACACCTGCTGCCAAAATCACTCTCTCTACTTCATTTCCTATCCCCTCCCTTCTCTACGGAGCCCCTCTCCTAACTAATCTACAGTCCTCCCTAAAAACCCAACTTTCCTCTTGCTATAACAAAATTGCCAAGTTTGCTACCAACCAC